>NC_090445.1:1647144570-1647444649 GCF_031143425.1 Pleurodeles waltl
GTCATCTTAGACTCATCGCTCTCAGTGGACTGACAGGTGAGTGCTGTTTCATCGGGCTGATTCTACTGCGCATGATCCGAAAGATCTACAAATTGATCCCCACCGAAACCAGAAGGACAGTCACTCAGACCCTTGTCAGCAGCCGACTCGACTACGGCAATGCTCTCTTCTCCGGAACGACTGCCAAGACACAGAGAAGACTAACGCATCCAAAACGCCTCCGCCAGGCTCATCAAGAACGCCCTACGACACAGCCACACCTCTTCCCTCCTAAGAGACCTACACTGGTTGCCTATCGACAAGAGAATCACCTTTAAGCTCCTGACCCACGCCTACAAGGCCCTACATGACACCGGACCAGCCTACCTCAACCACAGACTCGCCTTCTACACTGCCGCCAGACAACTCCGCTCTGCCCACCAGGCCCTCGCCAAGGTCCCCCGCATCCGGAAAACCACAGCCAGAGGAAGATCCTTCTCCCACATTGCCGTCAAGACCTGGAACACCCTCCCCACCCACCTCGGGCAATCCCTAACCCTGTTTCAGTTCAGGAAGCGACCTCAAGACCTGGCTCTTCAACTGATCCTTCTCCCCCTTCCCCTTCCTTCCCCCAGGGTCTTGAGACCCTCACGGGTGATTAGCAGTGCTATACAAATCCCCATATTGATTAATTGATTGACCCTAACATTTTTTAATCATATCCTGAAAGTATTGGACCAGCTGTTGCCATGGAAGGTCCTTGAATGCTACTGTGTCCCAGATAACCCCTATGAAAGAAATTCTTTGTGTATGGCTCAGGTGGGGCTTAGGCTTGTTGACTGAAACCCCAAGGAGATCAAACACCTAGATCTTGTGTGGAGGTGGTCTGTGACTGACTGAGGCAAGTCCACCTTAAGCAGTAAGCAGACAAAGTACAGGAACACATGTATTCCTGACCTCTGAAGATGAGCCACCGCAATCACAAGTACTTTTGTTGACACCCGAGTGACTGAAGTAAGACTGAGAACAGCATGGCAAAATGCAAATGTTCTAACCCCAGCATGGACTGCATGTAACATCAGTTGGATGGCAGGATGTGTGTATAAAAATAAATGTCCTGCGAATTCAAGAACACCATACGTCCCTACGATCTACAGCAGATATGATCTGAGCCAGACTACGCATTTTGAATTTGTCATTCTTCACAATGTCATTCAATGGCTGGAGATTTAGTACAGACCAGCAGTCTTCACCCCAGTTGATGATGATGAAGTAGCACAAACAGCACACCCCGTACCCCCACTATGAGCTTGGCACCTGTTTGAGGGCAATCTTGGCCAGGAGGAGATTGACTTCTTGCATCAAGGTAACAGTGTGGTCCAACAAATACTGCTCTGGTGTTGAGGGAATAGGAGGAGTGGTTGAAATGAAAGTATGCAAGCAAAGCACCTTGGAGAATTTTTAAGACCCATCAGTCTGATATGATGGATCTCAAGCCAGAGACAAAGTATTGAATTCTGCCCCTGCCAGTTGGTTGTGGGCCTGGGGAGGCAAATCAAAGCAGTTTGGGGTCTGCTGCAGAAGTGGAGAAAGGGTTGGATGATAGCTGACCCTGGTGTTGTGAATGGCTTTGGACGCCACCACATGCAATGTCCTGAAAGGGTTATGTTCGCTGCTGCACTGGCTGAGATGGATAACATTGCCGGTCAGATAAGCCACTGGGATGATTAACTTTGAATTGTTTGAGCACAGAGCCACCCTTCTCTACATACAGTCTAGATCCACTGGAAGGCATGTCCATACGGATGCTTCAAAATGCCTGAAAGTCTAGTTGGTCGCATTCTAGCATGCCTTCTATGTGCTTACTGTGGCCAATAGCATTGCCTATGCGGTTTGTGGTTTTCAGGCCTGTACCAAAAAATATATGTTGCTTGTCCTGTTCATCTTGGATTGTTTGGGCCAGTATGTTTCTGAGGTCCTCCAGAACGTTGACAACATTTCACTGGTCATGACCGATAAGGCATGAATGCACCTGCATAAAAAGCAACACTACATTCAAAGAGGGTAAAACCATGCTGACTGAGGAAAACATTTTCTTTCCAAAAGAATAAATATGTTTCCACTCGCTATCCAGTGGTTCAAAGGAAAACTATTCTGATTGCCTTTACCTATGAATGCCTTTACCATGAAACATTTAAGCAAACAAGTGTCTTGTCAAAAAGCAAGTGCCCATGACAGTATCTGTAAAGGCCTTGTTAAATGGTAAAAGTGGGTCAGATGAAGAAGAAGCTGGTTGAAGAATTTCAATTAATCAATTGGATTTGGTTTCCAAAGTGGGCAATTGCAAATCTAGCACGTCTGCTGCTCTTCACAGTACTACAACAAAAGAGATACTTTCTTCTACTGGTGTGCCAGTTGGTAACTCTGGCTCTGTCACTGCCCACATCTAACCCACTAGCTTTTTGCCAGTCAAAATATATCCAATATTATTGCAATGAGGGGGGGAGCAGATTGGGAACCTCCTCATCATTATCAGTATTTTGAAAGACATTGTCTATGACCTGGACCACTTTGTTGTCGGAGCTCAAAAAGGCATCTATCCTCTGACAGTACTTGTGTTGAGTGAGAGGTCAAGGCTGAAGGTGTAGCTGCATAACCACTGTTTGCAATGTACTTATTTCATAGCATGAAATAGGCAGATGCTAGCTTGGAGTCAGAGATCAGCATTGCAACTGGACCTGGTACAAGTGCCTGCATGTAAGGAGTTGGCGTTGAACCGAGGGAGAGAGTGGAAGTCTGGATGAGCATCAGCATGAACTCTAAAAATGTGTCCAAGTCGGCAGTCAATGCCAGGGGAGGGCCTGCAGGTAGGTGTGCACTCTGGGGCCCAAGAAGCTCTGTGGGACTTGAAGGCGCACCAAAGAAAGCTGGTAGCAGTGAGAAATTTGCTGCATGGCTTCCTGGAAGGAGGCTATCCACTGTGAAGTTGACGATGGGCTAGGGATTTATGGATGCACCAAGACCCAATGCTGGACTAGCTCAGAGTCAGAATACGTCAGACCCTTGCAAATTATCGGCTGACTTTGAATAGGGGTATATGGACGAGTTCAACTTGGCTTTCTTGCACTTGTGGTGTATTTCAGATTTTAACTTACTGGAAGACTTAGCGATGGAACAGGACTTTGCACAAGACCACTATGCACATGACCGGCGTAGAGAACATACCAAAGACTTGAAGTGGGATCTATGTTTCAAACACAACCACCTATTATTCTCAGTGACATAAAGATTTCCCTCCTACCCCCTGATTTCCTCCAGGAGCAGAACGTATTGTACGACTTTGAGTGATGACCAGAAACAAGCATTATAGGCACAAGTTTTGAGGGTCAGTGACTGGCATCTGTTTCTTGCAACTGCTGCATGCCTTCAATCCTGTCATTTTGGGGGACACAACTTCCCAAGATATACTTTGCAACTAAGTTTGGATTCATTGGAAAAACAGCAAAGTTTTATGTGGAGCTCTGAATCCACGTCAGAGGGTGTGGAATGAAAGAAAATAGGTCAGTGTGCAGTGTTAGAGCTTGTATGATGCTCAATGGCTTCCAGGGCGATATGAATTTACCACATAAGCACATGGCATTACCACCCGGCATGCGGGGAACAATGTTGGAAGAAATTTCTGGATTTAGTTTGGCACCTAGGAGTTTACTACAGGAAAGAAATCACAGTTAGAATTATGCATCAGAAAAAGTGAGGAACAAAAAGTGCAAATTGCTTACCTTCGGTAACAAATTATTTGGTAGAGACAGAAGAGGTTATTATGACCCCGGCGGTTGGAGTTAATATGGAGGAAAGTACTGCCAACAGGCTGGCGGTACTTTCCTCCATGTTATGTACCACACCGACCGCCACGGCGGTAACGACCGCCGGGCTGGAGGCCTCAATCTCCAGCCTGGCAGCGGTCACTTGCCTGCCTGCGGGATTATGACCTCGCCTACCACCATGGTTTTCGTGGCATCCTTACTGCCACGAAAACCATGGCGGTAGGTACTATCAGTGACAGGGAATCCCTGTCACTGATAGGGGTCTTCCCCGTCCCCCTCCCCAGGTTTTCCCCCCCACACCCTCCTTTCTCTCCAGACCCCCCTCATACACGCCCCTCCCTTCACACATGCAAACACACACCCATTCCAACATTCATCCACACATGCATTCATCCATTCAAACACACATCCACACACACTTACATACATACACGCAGATACGCATTCACACAACTCAACATTCACGCACCCCCCACAAACATGCACACACATACAACACGCAGCACACACCCACATATATGCACACACAGACATACACACACAACACCCCCCTCCCCTGTCGGATCACCCACTTACCTGGATCCAGGGGGTTCTCCGGCAGGAGACGGGATGAGGCGCTGCTGCCAGCAGCAGGATCCGCCAGCAGAACACCGACAGGCCATATTAATTCTCATAATATGGCCGGTGGTGGTCTACTGGCGTGGCGCTCCTGGTGGAAGCAGCACTACGTTACCGCCACCTTACCGCCATGGCTACAGCCAGATTTCCGCCATCCTTCTGGCAGAAATCCGGCTGTGGTCATGATACGGCAGATGGCTAGTAGCCACGGCAACGGTCTTTTGGCGGCCGTCGCTGCGGTGGTAGGCGGTATATACCGCCAAGGTCCTAATGAGGGCCATAGTCTAGTTGCAGATTCCTTACCTTAGAATTTCCCCCAGGCATCAGTCTGGATCCGGAGATTTTTCTTCAAGCAGTACCCCTGTGTGCCATCAGGTTGTGTCGGACTACTCCGTGTCCGTTGTTGGTTTGGGTGGCGCCGGATATGACATAATGGGTCATATATAGGCACCACCCCGGCACACTGACGTCAGTTTCTTTTCACGACTTTCCACGCAAGAATCGCGGAGCCAGAAAAACGCTGCTTCTGATGCACCAGAACTAGGGCCCTGAATGTGAAGTCCCTGTCCCTAGAAATCAGTTCGCAGAATGGGGAGGATGGGTGGGTCAGTACGGAATCTGCAACTAGATTATGTCTCTACCAGGTAAATTTGTTTCAGAAGGAAAGTAACTTGTTCATCTGATAGAGACTTCTAGTTGCAGAGTCCTTAGCTTAGAATAAATACCCAAGCAATACCATCCCCGGAGATGGGTCTGTGGACCAAGATCATACTAGGAAGTCCTGCAGGACCAAACGGGCAAAGTACCCATCCCTTTGGACCTGACTGTCCAGGCAGTAGTGTTTGGTGAATGTGTGCAATGACGCTCACCATGCTGCCTGGCAGATGTCCAGAACTGGAACGCAGTGGTTGCAGCTGTGGCTCTAGTAGAGTGAACGCGCAAATCCTCTGGGGGTTGCTTCTTAGCCAATGCGTAGCACATTTTCATGCAGAGAACAACCAATCTAGAGATGGTTCTCTTCTGCACTGCCCAACCTTTCTTCGCACCCACAATAACCCACAAAGAGTTGTTCATCCACCCAGAACTCTTTAGTACGATCAATATAGAATGCCAACATTCTTTTTGGGTCCAGGCGGTGGAGTCTCCCCTCTTTCTTGGAGGGATATGGGGGCGCATAAAAAGTAGAAAAGGTGATGGATTGGCCTACTTGAAAAGGCGTGACTACTTTAGGTAAAAAGGAAGCCCTGGTACTAAGCACCACCTTGTCAGGATAGACTGTAATGAAAGGTGGCTTCGAAGAAAGGGCCTGCGGCTCACTCACTTTGAGAGCAGAAGTGATGGCAACCAGGAAGGCTGTCTTAAGAGTAAGAAGCCGAAGTGGACATTTACGTAGGGACTCGAAGGGAGCACACAGTAAGAAAGTAAGAACTAAGTTCAAATCTGATTGGGGCATAATGAACGAAGAAGGAGGAAACATATGAGTAAGACCCATTAGGAATCTACAGATAATAGGAGATTTAAACCTAGAGGGTTGATCGGGTAATCTCAGGTAACCCGAGATGGAAGACAAATAACTCTTGGGGAGCCAAGAGCAGAGTCCTGTGTGCTACAGAAAGAACAAATAGAAGGACCACAGAAAGAGGGGCAGAAGCGGGGGCCAAGAGACTTGTCTGTACACCATGCCACAAATTTGTTCCTTCGACAGGCGTATACCGTTTTGGTAGAGGGACATTTGGCTGTTAAGATAACGTTACAGACTTCGGGTGAAGATAGAAAGCTGTCAACTGCTACCGCTCAATCTCCACGCAAGAAGCCGGAGACTGGACAGATTTGGGCAGAGAACCCTCCCCCGTTGCCACGACAGAAGATCCCCCCAAAGGGGCAGTTTAAACGGAGGATCGATGGCCATGGTCAATAGCTCGGCATACCAGACTCTTTGTGACCAATCCGGAACCACAAGGATTACTTGGGTCCAGTCATTCTTGAACTTCTTGAGAACTCTGGGCAGAAGTGGTATAGGCGAAAAGGCATACAGAAGGCCTAAGCTCCACTCGAGATGAAAAGCATCATAGAGCGAGTGTCTCCTTGTAAATTCCAAAGCTCAAAACTGCTGACCGTGTGCATTCTCTTCAGAGGCAAACAGATCTAACCAAGGCTCTCCACGCTTCTGAAAAAGACATTGCATCACCTCTGAATGGAGATTCCAATCATGATCGACCAAGCACTGCCAGCTGAGTTTGTCCGCTCTGGCATTCGGAGAGCCCGTCAGTTTTTGAACCACTAAGGATATGCCCTGCTCTTTGAGCTATGTCCAGAGGCGGAGAGCCTCTTGACAAAGGGTGCACGACCCCACCCCGCCCTGCTTGTTGCAGTTCCACATGGCGGTGGTGTTGTCAGTGAACACCTGTACCACTTTCCCTTTGAGAGAGGAAAGGAATGCTTTCAATGCAGGTCTGATCGCCCATAGCTCCAAAAGATTGATATGGAGCACGGACTCCGCTATAGACCAGACGCATCTGATCTCCGCCTCTCCCATGTGGCTTCCCTATCCTAGGAGTAGCACATCTTCACTACCGTCAGATCTGGTAGGGGGAGGGGCAGTGATCTGCCTGTGATTCAATTGCGGTCTGTTTCTGCCTGTGATTCAATCTCGGTTTGTTAGCCACCACTTGTCCAGTTCCCTCTGAGATCTGGACCATGACAGAGAGATTCCCCCGATGCTGCGCCCACTGGAACTTCAGGTCCTACTGCAGAGCCAACATATGCCATCTAGCATGTGTGACCAGCAGGATGCAGGAGGCCATGAGGCCCAGCAGCCTCAAAGTCATTCTCACCGCAATCCATGCTAAAGGCCAAAACATCAGTATCATGGACTCAGCGCACGGGAGGATAGGCCCGAAACTGCACTGTGTCGAGAACAACTCTGATGAAAGGCAGCATCTGAGAGGAAGACAGGTGTGAATTGAGCATGTTTATAGTGAACCCCAGCGAATGCAGCAGGTCCACCATAGTCTGGAGATGGGAGACGACAGCCTGAGGCTAGCTCGCCTTCAACAGCCAGTTGTCGATTTAGGGGAAGCCTGAAACCCCTGACATGCGCAGAGGAAATGCAACCACCACCATCACTTTGGTGAACACCCGAGGTACATTGGTGAGGCCAAAGGGGAGCACAGTGAACTAAAAGTGCACGTGGCCCACCGTGAACCGCAAGTAATGTCTGTGAGTCGGCAGCATGGAGATGTGAAAATAAGCACCCTGCAAGTCCAGCGCTACCATCCAGTTTCCTGGGTTCAGGGCAGGCTCCCTGATCCATGCGGACGCTGGATCCCACGTCCCCGGCCATGCAGAGGCTGGGCTGCATCCGCGGCACAGTGGCTGGTAAGGAATGGACGTGACGAAAAGCAGAATGAGGGTGGCAATGGGCAGCTGTGAGGCCGGGGGACTAACCCATTGCCGGGGACACCTTAAAGCGCTGAAGTGCTGAGTCTGCTTTGCCTCTGAAGAGGTGGTGCCATCAAAGGGCATGTCTTTAGAGTGGATTGGACATCCCCTGAAAAGCCAGTTGTCCTCAACCAAGTGTGGCGGCCTCAAGGCCACTGTTGATGCAACCACTGTGCCTAGAGACTCGTTGTATCCAGCCCATATTGTGAACTTAGCTGCGTCTCTTCCGTCAGCAACAGCTTGGGAGAGAAAGGCCCAAGCCTTCTCTGGGACTTGTGGCAGCACTTGCAAAACCGTGTCCCACAAAGTATGGGTGTAACGGGCCAAAAGGTATGCGGTGTTCACGGATCACAATGTCAGGCTGGAGGAAGAAAAACGATTCTGTGATGATCCAGCCTCTTGGATTCCCTATCCGGGGGTGCGAAAGGGAATGCGCCATGGGATGTTGAGTCTTGGATAACCAAGGTCTCAGGAGTAGGGTGTTAGGTCAGGAACACCGGGGTTGTTAGGTGCAGGCCTATGGTGGTGTGCTATTGCTCTATTTACAGGAGTCCCTGTGCTGGCTTTGGACCACGTCACCAGCAGGACAACAATGAAAGCTTCATTGAAGGGCAAAAGGGGTTCAGAAGTGGAAGCCCCAGGCTGAAGCACCTCAGTCAGGAGGTTAGTCCTGACAGCCACCGAAGGCAGCTTGAGGTGTCCAGACCGCTGGCTTCACCCTGTTCCTGAGCTCAGCCCATAGGTTCCTCAGGTCGGTATTCTACAGGATCCAGCGACCCCTTCATACTCTCAACAAACTTGTACCCATAAGAAGAAGGGTTAGGATCTGACCTAAGGAGCAAGGTCCCTGCTGAAGTTGGCATCGAGCAAAGCTGGTCGGGCTCCGTGTCAGAGTAGGCAATAAGTATGGGGTCAACACCAACTGCAGGCCCGGTCAGTGTCAGGAACGTCGACCTCTGAACTGTCATCTGGGAAGGTTATAATGGCACGACCTATGCAGGTTTGGATCTGGATGCAGATCCTTGGGTGCCCTCTGGAGCCGGGGCCAAAGCTGCTGGCAAAGAAACCGAGGGGGCCCCTACTGACCCCGCAGGGCTCAAAGGTGCTCCGATGGGGATGGCTCTGGCTCCCGGAAACTTGGGGAGGCACAGAACCAACTCTGTAGTAGGCTCCAAAGGTGGAGGCCTAGAGCATTGACGCTACTTCTCCTGCGTCGTGTCAGTCGACAGGTGGGGTGGAGTTGAATAACGCTTTTGCTTCTTTGACTTCTCCTTATGCTTACCCGAGTGTCCCAAAGATTTTGAATGGCTTGACGATGAGGGCTCCGCGAGTGGTTTCAGGACCTTCCTCTCTATCGAGACCGGAAGCAACGCAGAGCTGAGCACCAGGCCATGAGCAGTTTTAAGGACAACTCCGTCAAAGCCTTCAGGTTCATGGCCCGGCACTCAGAGCACAACTTGGGTTGTGGTCGCCCTCCCAACACAACAGACACACGTGGATCCGTCACGGACATCATCCGGTGACAGGAGTTAAGGGCTTGAAGCGGGTCTCCTGTGACATCCATGATGCATCATAAAATTAAAAAAACTTAGACAAAAGTCGAAAAGACCAGTCAAAAAATGACTGCAGGGGTAGCTCTCTCCGGATGTGCACGTAGGCTGGCACGGTAAGAAAATAATTGACGTCAGCATGCCTGGGAGGCTTCTATGTATGACCTGCATTTTCATATCCAGCAACCACGACGCCAACAACAGACACAGTTGACCAACGCCATCTGACTGCTCGCAGGGGTACTGCTAAAAGAAAAATCTCCAGGTCCAGACTGACGCCTGGGGGAAATTTTAAAGGCAAGGCATCTGCAACTAGAAGTCGCTATCAGATTGCTTCCGCAGATGCTTGAATATCTAGGCTATTATCCTATGCCATTAGAAAACTACATGATTGTCAACTACTCTTTGTTATTACAGTAGAAGAAATGGCATTTTCAAATCTTCGTGGCATCACCCATCAAGGTTTACCTTTAGTTCCTTCTCAAATGTTGCTTACCACAGGATAACATTAATACGGTGTAAAATGACATTCAGAGATAGCAGGAAAGGGGGATTGATTTTGGACACATCTACTCCATTAAGGGTTAGACCACAGTTGTTGAATCTGTACTAATTAGCTTGTTCTCCTTGAAAAGCCCCTTAGAGCCATCTCTTACTACTCTACACCAGTGTTCTGCAATTCTAAACATGTAGGGAATGTCCCAGTGTACACATTCTTCATCCTCCACAGACTGGACACACTTGACCCTCGGTACTATTCAACATGCATTCCTTAAGAGACCTGTGCACAAACTTAGGTAGTATTTGATATTTTGTACCTGTGACCTTAAGCAATCGATTAGACATTGGCTAGGCAGAGTAAGAAACTGAATATTGCTCTGGATACTCAACTGTACTCACCCGTCCATTTGTCTCTCCTTTCCACCACCCCTGGTCTCCACCAATCCTGCTGTAGATCTTCACTACATCACCCTCCCGCAGGGAGAGTTCTCTCATGTCACGCGCAGCAAAGTTGTATCTTGCCACTGCAGTTCCTACAGCTCGTGGTGTGAAAACTAGTGGGGGAAAGAGACAAAGACCAGCAGTCACACTGGTGCAAAAACAAAGTGCATGGTCTCAAATGTGCTCAAAAGTGGTGCCTGCAATGCAGAGATCAACCTTAATGCCACAATCTATTCTGCCTTTAAATGTGAGTTCATATATCTGGAATAGATTTACTCATGTGAGAATACTATCTGGTACACATTATTAGTAAGGAAATGGTGGTTTGTGGTTCTCGGTAGTGGGACCAGTGCTATGGATGACCTGCTCTTTCAATAAATATGCTGGGAAAAAAAACTTTTATTCTAAAGAAAGTTAACCAGTTTGTTCAAATAATTTTCCTGCTGTGTGGTTGGTATCAAGTAGTGAGGTACAGATGTGTCATTAACTAAACTCACAATGGACTACTCGTTGGGGTAGGGGCGATGAATCAAGGGTTATATTGCTGCCATATTAATGTGGTAATTTCTCATTAATAATAGAGCCAGTGAAGTGTTCTTTATTGTCTCTTACCAGTTTGTAAGCCCACGGCTGTGGCTCAGGCCCAGATTCAGGTACAGGCTAATCACTGGTGCAGTAAACTGGCCAACACTGCTACACTGTAAAATGGAACAACTGTGCAAAACAGCTGTCACTCCTTCCGTTGCCCATCCTTCATGGGCCGAGAATGCTGCATAGAAGCGTTCTGGAGCAAAAGAGTGAGTCGGGAAGTTCATTGTGTCTCTCTTGTCTTACCCATTGAAGACTAAATGCTGAGTCAGCTGGTTTCTTTGTCATGTTTTGATGTGGGTGTACGGTCATCTAAAGGCTGCCACCGCTAGCTGCCCCTAAAATGTTTTCATGTGCAGAGAAACTAAGACTGTGTGTCAAAGTTCCTTGCATTGTAACATCCAGGTTGAACTCTGCTAAACCCGCTGCCCGGCGTAAGCATGGAGAGATGGAGACAGCACTTTACAATGATGAACAACAGATGCACAATGAACACACCACATCACTTGAAGTTACTGGGCATGCTGGAGTGGATGGAATGTGAGCATGACCAAGGTATGGACTGTTCATTCGTATGTCCTCACTGCCCCCCCCCCCCCCCCTATTTCTGGATTACCTTCATTGGTTTGTTCTCCCAAATTTCTCCCTAAACCAAACAAATATCCAAACCGAACTGTAGAAAACTGGTGAGTAACAATAAGCCACTGCTATTTCAGCGCCAAGAGGCCCAAGGGTGAACATGTGCTTTGCAGATACACTTGTTTTGTTTTAAACTTATGTTTAATGTCTTGAATGAGTTACTGACAGTGAGGGGTTTTACAACCAAACATAAAAACTTCTCTTGCTTTAGTGTTTTTCCAGGTTTATACTTATGGCCCCTGTTTATAGTTGTCTTTATACAACACCTTTAAATGTCTTATTATGTAACACTTAATACTAGAGGGTTTACTGGCTGGCTAAGAATTCTAAAGTTTGGCAAAAAGGCAAATGCAGCTTAGAGATGGAGGGGCTACGTCAATCTTCCAGGATCATCTTAGTCATCTGCAGAATTTATATGAGAAAACAGCTCTACTGGTCCCAATTCACAGCTGGTAGCTTGGCCACTAACACAAGCCTAGACTAGAGTAGAAGAACATGGCCCAGCCATCCCAGGCATAAAAGTATCCACTGTGGAATTGTAAGCCCTGCTATCATTGTGCCTGGCTATTAGAAAACACTTAAATTTGGCGGAAACTAAAGAGAGGCCCTGCCTCTCCGTCCGTCAATTTCTGTTTGCAGTTGGTTAGCATTATGAGTTGTGGTAAAGGACCTCGAAGTCAGTACTTTCAAAGCATTCCACTTGAACAAAACTCACTGAATTCTGGAAATACCAGTTGACAAAACGCCCTTTGTTCTGTGATGTCTGTAAAAAGACTTAATCTAAGAGGATGTTACGTTGCTTCTGAGCCCTAGGGCCTGGTGCAGTTACTGAATTGTGTTAAAAACATGACTAGTTGAACTCAAGACCAGGCTCTCAAAGAATTTTTAGAGTCGCAGCAGTATGTCAAGGTGCAAAATCCCACTACATTCAAACGAACCCAAGATTACAAATTTCCATGTGGAATTTTATGTTTTCCCACAGGAAAGTCTGCCATGTTGTTCAAGAGCCTACCTCTGGCTTATGCATCTGCTTTCTAATTCATCCCTAAAGTGGCACTATCTAAACATGGCAGCTTTTTTGACATTAGAGATATCGATTAATTTGTCATGTCTGGCAGAGGTGAAGCCTTCTGCAGACAGTATGAACCAAAACAGAAACTGCCCACTGTCGTATGGTGCTTTGCTCATTACAAGAACATGTTGAGGTCACTATGGCGGGTCAAGAAGAGATTAATACCATTTGGAGGATAATTTATTTAAATCCTTTGCTGCACAGATAGTTAAAATACTGTACTTCAAAAGCAGCCAATAAAAGTGAGAGGGGCTATGAAATGAGGCCAGGCACAAACACTTCGTGCTCTGTCTACATTGTGTGCTCATCAATAGCAGAGACCAAGTCGATGCTAAAATAATAATTACTCATTAAAAACAGTTCTTTTTTGTCCCCAAAACTTTTGACATAAGAATTCCCTAATGAGAAATGTCACATTTCAATGTATTTGTTGTTAGTTTAATAATTACCATACGAATTGATTAATATGTGGTTTAAAAAAATAGATCGTGCTAATGTTGTCTGACTAAAAAGAGTTTAGCTTCTTTGGTATTAAATGTCGAGGGTCTATATCAATTAATCAAATTGTAAATATCTTGTAAATAATTTGATCAATTATCTAAATTAGATTCTTGCAATAAATATTGCACCCAGTTAACAAAATCCACTTTAATTCTTCACATAATGCGTTTTATATGGATATTAGCCTCTGATGTTGTATTCTCATCTTCTCTTAGAGGCAGAGTATTTCATTTCCAGGAGGGGCTCCCAGGAAAGAGTGTAAATGCCCACGATACAGATTTTAGTACATTAAAAAATGTTAAAATGTTCTCACCTTGATCCTCTCCTGGAAATCGTGACAGATATACTCTTGTCAGGGGCATTAGTAAATCTATTTTCAGGGTGTGAATGAGAAATGAACAATACCAGATTTTGTGGGACTTAAGGAACCTTTCCACAAAGGTAAAATATTTCCCCAGAAAGGGAAAAAGGCCCTAATCCTTCAACTGGACATAATTGAGAATTCCTTGAAAACTATGGTGACAGAGATCAAAGGAACTGCTGGACCCGGAAGGGTAGCGAGATCCTTTTGTGTCCAAAAGGTGAGTAGATACGTACTCCCTATAACAAATGCAACAGAACCGAATAAAGTATCCCTCTCCTAATCGTGGCAGCTCTCGTGAAGAGGGGAAACAAGCTACGTCTAGAAACCTCGTCACTCAGTGGTGAGAACAGGGAAACCCCTTTACTTTAAATAATAGCCCTCACCCACTCTGGGAGTGGCATGCTTCAACACTGGGACACCTTGGGGTTGGAAGAGGAATTTTATCTAGTAGTAAACCCCCCCTGAACAATATTATTCGAAGAGCTCCATGAAATATGGTCGAGACCACCCTGACCTTTAGGAGTCAGGGCCAACCCGATGATGAAGCATGCCACTAATAGAGGGAGGACGGTTATTAGTTAAAGGAAATGGTTCTTCTCTATTCTCACCCCTGACTGAGGTGGTGTTGACGTAGCTCATTGACCCTCTTCACGAGAGCTGCCAGGTTTAGGAGTGGGATACTTTATAGGGTTCTGTTGTATAATTGGGAACCCCCATATGTTTTCAAGGAGTACTCTCAGAAACTGGTGCCTGTCACGGGCTGACAGGAGCTTAGGGAAAACTTTGTGAATTCTACAATTTTGTAAACCTGCGAATCTACGAGTGCAGATTTACAAATCTTAAGACGGGGGGCCTATGTGCTTGTGAGAAATGATGCCACTTCTCGGGAAGCCATGGTCACAGCAATGCGGCTCATTGCCAGGCTATCTCAGAGAATGGACACATGAGACTTCATCCCTTCAACACATGTGCCCGTAACACGTGCTTACCTCTGTGACATATTAGGATGATGGAAGCCATATTACGATTTGTCCAACAGATACATCGCCAGTGCAATGTATTGGACACAATGTGCGTTTGTTACTGCGCTTGCGTGGAGAGAGTCTACGCATCAGACAGTCCGAGGTCATCAACAGCTCTAGAAGTAACACTGCACATGCCATGTTACCGTACATGGGACACTTAAGAGGCATAGCACTTGCATAATCTTAGGTATCACTAATAAAAAAGTGTGACTGTTTATTGGTCAAAGTGAACGACGTCTGCATTTTAGAGTCATGCGTAATCCAGATGGACCCGTGGACTCTGTTGTCATCACTCTGGTTGCCACTCTACGTCCATCAAAGCATCATCTCATCTGAGAGCCGGTGCAATCCTGCAGGGTTACATGGATATATACTCTTTTATCGATTTAGCTCCTGGAGAGCTTTTAAATGGGAAAGAAGGTGATGCGTCACTTGCAAAGTCTCCTGGTGGGATGTCTTCTGCACATGCAGGATTTAAATAAGGAGTGTCACGGATGCTTAGTATGTGACGATTACCATACAACTTGGAACATCCCTGGGGCGGTGAGGTAATAACATTAATACATACAACTTCTTTGTCTAAGAAACAAACAACTAGAGTAAGTCTGGAAACGGTTTGCAATTATAGACATTCTAAGTGCTGGTGGAGCACACCATATTTTTTGGTAAAAGGTGAAATTGAAAATTACAGCTCCGGATCATGCCTTAGTGCTTGCTTTTTTATTTTTTTATTGTTTTTAATAATGCATATCCTTAGAAAAGGTGACGTTTTATTAGCCTTTGCACACAATATTTTCTGCAATGTTAAATGTCCACCGATGAGGAAAAACAGAATTCTCTGAACAAAGTTCATTAAAAAAAAAACTTCCGGCCAAAGTTCGCCAATAGCCCAGCTTCTGAGACCTGGTATTGACCTGGCAGACTAGAGTGTAAAGGGGTCTGTTTTCTCCCCTGTCTGTAGGACATCCAAAGCAGCTCTGTGTCCTCTTGTCTTCTTCACCCCTGACATCTGAGGAAGAAATCTGTGCGACTCTGACAGTGGGTCCAATGAGTGCAGCATGGAGTTTTTAAAAAGATGAATGTTAGTGAGGAGAAGAGGAGCTGCTGTATCTTGGGGAGCTGCCCCAGTGAGGCGATGTGCTCACCACCCTGACTTCATGGCGCTCTAGTTTCTCTATGGAGCCTCGTGCATGGCGCTAACAGGTCACAGGAAGGTTGGCAGATGGGGAGGGTTTTGTTTAATTTACTTTATGAGCATTGCCTTTAATTAGTCTCTTCTGGCAAGTGGGTGATACAGAACCTAGAGTACAGTTGCTCCCCCTCAAAATAATGAGACATCTCCATAACAATTTCAGATTGCAGAAGATGGATTCGGTAGGTGGGCTGTGGTCAGCAGAGTTCTGCTCGCCAGTCAATTCTCCGCCTGCATGTTTACACACAATGTCATCTTTGGCAGGAACGTACATAAAATCTGGTGTCGAGATGCAGGAGTGCGGGGGCACCACAGCATTAACAAAGTAGAGAGAGCGTGTGTGAGAATGGAGGTGAGCATCAACATGTCGTCGACAGACCGCCAAAGCCGATCCCGGTTTCATCTCAAGATTGAAGCCGAATCCCAACCGGTCGTTGGTAGATGCCAACCAGGGTTAACTTCTGCCGGTGTCTACAGGTGGTGTTCATCGACTGTCATTTTTGAAGACTTGGACTTAAGTTTCATGATCACACTTTGATTCAGAGAAAGGAAGGAAGAAAAAGAAGGAGGAGAGAGGAAAACAGTGTCAAAAGGAGAAATCCCGGATGATAAAGAAGCCGTGGGAGGCAGGGAGTGCGGAGCGGTGAATAAAGAGGCAGGAGGTGGAATTAAAGACTTGGTAGCCCTTCTGTAAAGCCAGCTGCGGCCCTCACGCGACACTCTGGGACCCCACACTTCTCCTTTTACATATTAGGCACCGTTGCTGCTCTTTACTGAACACACAAGAGTTCTGAGGACCGGGGGTACATAAAGGTAAGGGAGGGGTTTAGTAGGACTGTTACCAGGCACTACGCATGGCTTGTGCCGGACATCGTTCCACAGCGAAAAGTGATGGAATCCTTGATTTAGCTCCATTATCACCTGTTACTCGTCTCTTTCAATGTGGCTCGTGACAACCCTTCAATGCCTGCCCCATCTAGCTCCATTATCACCTGTTATGTGGTTCTTTCAATGGGGCTCGTGACAACCCTTCAATGCCTGCCACATCTAGCTCCATTATCACCTGTTACTCGGCTCTTTCAATGGGCCTTGCGACAACCCTTCAATGTCTGCCCCATCTAGCTCCATTATCACCGGTTATGTGACTCTTTCAATGGGCCTTGCGACAACCCTTCAATGTCTGCCCCATCTAGCTCCATTATCACCGGTTATGTGACTCTTTCAATGGGCCTTACGACAAACCCTTCCATCCCTGCCCCTTTAGAGCTCCATTATGACCGGTTATATGACTCGTTCAATGGGCCTTGCGACAACCTTTCAATGCCTGCCCCTTTCGAGCTGATTTCATACCATTATTTAAGTTTTCAATCCACCTCAATGAGGGCAACTGCATTTTTGTGACTATGAGAAATGAGCTTTAACAGGTGCAATCACGTCATCAGTATTCAGCTGTTACTGCTAATGTGGTCTGGTTCTGAGAATATATTTCAAACTATTGGAGCAATCTGCTCTTCCCTGAACTTAGATGCACTTAAATACATATATTAGACACTGCATAAACATTTGCGCTCTCTCCAAAAATGTCCAAAACTTGTCAGAGACTGTAGAGCAAAACATGTAGTTGTTTAGTTAATTTATCTGATATTAGATGACTTAATGAGTATTACAACATCGATGCCTGTATTCGTCTTTTCAGGAGGGAGCACTGTAAACTCAGAATATGTGGGAGGGCATATTTGCATAGCATGTCACATGTTAGCATAAGCTTAACCGGGGAGACATCATAGTGGGGTTCTGTGGCAGACGTTTGCTCTGTCACGATATTTCCAAAGGATAACTGTGTTGGGTAGGTTTGCAGCTAAAAGGGAAAGTTGAAAAAAGTTGAGTTCCTAAATAAGCATTAGGCTGTACGTTTTTTTTCAGGTAAAGCGTGTTTTGACAAATAGTGTAGAGAGGGTAAACTGAACAAGATGACAAGCCTTTCTTTTCTTGTGAAAAGAAAGCTGCTGAACGATGTGCTGACAGTCACATATTACAGAGCTGCAATTTACATTATGGCCCCTGGGTGGCGGTACGCTCCCAATGAAAACACAGAGCAGAAGAAAGCGATAGTACCTGACCAGAAAGGAGAGGACGAATTCTGAGAAGAAAAGTTGAGGCCCTGAGGACTGAGAAAAGAAAAGTTGTAGGAAGCACAGGAGGCTGCAAAGAGGGTAAAGAAAACAAAAAAAGTAGAGGAAGAACAGAAAGAAATTAATGAAATCAGAGGAAGGTCATCGAACATGCAGAACAAAACGAAAGGCAGAGGAAATGGGGAAAACTAGTGCAAGCAGAATCAAACATTACACAATTATAATAAATCCTAGGGCACGCTGCACATTGAAACAACCACGCAACTCCCTCCCCCCCAAAGAGAAGTGCACCCTGCTGTGAACCATTACAACAAGACAATGCCTTCACAGGAAGTAAAGCACCCCAAGGAAAGAAACACACGTGACGTTAACAGAGCCATGGGAAGAGAGATGAGCATGAGAATAAATCCGTGGATAAAGAAATACCTGTTTTCAAAAATATCTCACAGCCAATCCCCACAGGAGCAAGTGGCCAGGACGAGGGGGCAATGGGTACAATGGCAATAACAACATTCGTTTTATGTTACAAGAGGGGTGTCCAGCGGAGAACCATTAGGGCCGGATCCATGCCAGATTTTCTGGCTAACCACCGGCTACGCATTTAGATTCCATTTACATGGATTGCATTTATTTTTATATATAGTAGATAAGAGTGCAATCTGGTCCATCTGCACCTACGGGTTGATGCTTCGAGTTTGAGTAATCCCAAGAGCCTCTTGGATGTTCTGAGACAGCACAACCCGGAAGTGAAGGTGTGGGCAGAGATTTCAGGACTGGCTGGTCTAAGGAACCTCTTCATACATAACATTCATAAATCGTCTGTCAACGCTATAGGTGAAATCACATTTTAAAACAGTCTCCTGTCCTGTAGTTACAGACAATTCTGGTACCACTGAGACAAAAAGCTTCTGAAGTCGAGGGCTGACGTCTGTCGTTGATAGGTGCGCTGCAATGACGTATTCAGGTAACAAAACCACAGAATAAAAAAAGAGTGTTCATCACACGATCGGACTCCCCCGCCCCCCTCACGGAGCAGGGATGTTTAGGCTTTATGTGAGTTAATACTCTCACGTGTTATGTTTCCAATTAAATGCGGCTTGGGTTTATTTTCAGTTCCAAAACTGAAGCAGCTAACACCTTCAGTATTTTCAGAGAATAGTCAGACGCCTACAACCCCCACCCCCAACACACACACGCGCGCGCGCGCGCGCACACACAGACACACACACTTACCCAAATGCTCACACCACTATAAGGCCTCTGTGCGTGCAGCATCAGCCTTTCGCTGTTCTCAGCAGCATAGTTCGTGTATTATGCACAATAAACGGGTCCCCACTAAATGACTCAGTCCTCTTTCAAGATGTGGAAATATAGAATTGTGTTGTATTATGCAAGAGGATAAAAAGAGGGATTGCAAATATTCCAGACCTAGAAACCGCCGAAGTGCATTTGCTCTGGATATTCATACATTAGTTCACCTACTGTGACATTTCTTTCTATGATTGTCATTGGTGTCCCTCATATTTTGGCCAAAATAATGAGTGTGTTGTTTTTCTGGGCCAGTAAAACACATTGGACATAAACTTCTGTCTTTAACACAAACTAGGTTTAGAGAAACCATATTCCGGAAACAACATTAAATAGAGTTATCGAGTGGGTGCTACCACATGACAAGCAGATAGGTGTTGTGAACAGAGCAGAGTCTGAAGAGGAGTCCCAGACACCATCCCAGGTTGCATCTTTAGAGCAGCATTGTAAAGCACCAAGAGCGGTAGGAAGGAGAGTGGGAGAATGTAGGCACTGTGTGAAAAGGCGTGGGTAAGTGGTGCCACAAACAAAGAGATACCTGTTCTGAATCCACAGAATGGCCAGAATAGGTCCTAAAGTGCCTTCTGTGACTGGGTGCAGAGTGAAGTAGTGTAGCAGTGTACCCCATTGCCTCGACTGACCACCACATCGACTTAGCATCTACATACGGCATTGCATTATCTCGACTTTCCATTATTTCGATTTGTCTTTTCATGCACATTGTTAGGATAGGAGGTAGAAACAGTCTAGTAACCCAGGCAAACCAATGGTAGTCAAGGTAATGACCACGTTAAATTGATGTGATGGTCATTTTCGAGTTGATTTGGTGCCCAGGTCAATGTGGTGGTCTGTGGTGGCCGGGACGATGAAGTCGTCAGTTACTGTAGTTGTAGTCGAGGCCTTGTCAAACTTCTACTGTAAGATGCTCACAAGGGAGAAATTAACTTAACTCTACCTGAAAGGACACCCTAGGAGGGTTATTCAGAACACACCAGAAAAGGCAAGTAAAGTGGGGGGAACCCTGCACCTACCCCTGTTCTGGAAGCCTCTTGTTGTAGTTGAAGCCTCTCAAAGCTCCTTTTGTGGCTTCAATAAACAATACTCCTGACACAACTGTGTAGATATGCACAATTATGACTGAGTGGAGCTGGACCTGCTAAGTTAGGCAAGTTGTATGCAGTAATTGTACCCCCATGTCTTATGACTTATTGGGAAGTTAGCATGCGAACAATGTCACCGCTCTCTCAAGCCTTCAGACACGTGTCACACCAAGACTAAAGCCACACTCTGCAGGGAGTCCCCATCAACCACATCCAAGCCTGCTTTCTATTAAAAGTAGGCGGGCTTCTGTCAGCACTAGCTAACAGCTGCGCCAGTATGCACCACCCTTCCAGTATAACTGAACTTGGGACATGGCCCACATCAGTGACAGTCACTGCCACAGAGAATGAGAAGGGGTACCTACTTCACCCCGCTCTAGAATTTCCCATTAATTGCTTTGTGTCCTAAAGCATATCTGCATATTTGGTGAGAATTCAAGAATGCTGTGCTCTTCAGGAAGCATTACGTGACAGATGGCGAATATTGACACCCAATGACATGCCAAGAGCAAGTGTGAGGTGCAACCAATCAAAAGCTACAATCAGACCCAATTCCTGCTTGGGTCCTCCTGCCAACCAAAAGAGTCAATCATCACAAGCCATTTGAAAAATAGTTTTCGCAAACAGGTTCCGTCCTTTTTTAGTTCTTTTGATGCTTAAGCAATTTTCTTTGCACCTGGACGTAAACTTCTTAAAAGCTTTTAGGGCCTGTTGCATCATATGGAAATCAAACTGCCTCAGCTACAGGTAAAGACTTCTCCAACTCAGGGGCATTTCCCAGCATATTTTTTGTTTAAGCTCCTTGCTTTTACATTAGTCTCCAAATATTGCACCCGGTATTGCCATAGTCCTTAAATAGGGTTTCTGTTTATAAATCCACTGAATTGTGCTAAATGTTATTCTGACTGCCGGTACCTATTGAAGGACGAGCCCTGTGAATTCTGCCAACCAAAATCAGATTTACTTGGCTACTGTGGTGGAAACTTTGAGACCCAGGTAAGTCGGATTCTTTTCTTTTTGGCAGCACCTTGTCTGGCCCTAGCTACCGCGGGCAATTACTGGCACAAGGTGGTTGCAAGTGTGACCTCAGCTTCACACAAGAAGTATCATTATTTGAGTACCAAAGGGAATGACTGAGGAGTGGATTGTTCATAACAAACCAGAAAAGTTGTGCAAGTATTGATCCACCATACCCCAGCGTAAGATATCCCTGAAAGAAGGACAATGTTTAGACAAGCGAGAATAGGCATGCAGCGCACTTTGTCACTGGGAAGTAGGCCGCATGGGGGCTATTGTCAATTATCAAAGGAGCCAGGGCTACCTAAACTGTGTGCATACCAATGGAAGAGAAGAGGTCCTTGTGGAAGGACAGTGGAGGCTTCGTGTGTAGAGTGGGCTCTGAGCAAACAGTCCATCATCAAAGGCAAAGAAGAGCTCTTAACGCAATCAACCCTGCAGAGGGTCATGAGCACCATGAGCTCAAAGAAGAGGCCACCCCAAGCGCTAATGGAATTTGATCATGAGGATTGAAACTGTAGGAGGGCCCTCCTGAAGTACAGGAAGTAATGAAACCTTCAGAGGGTCATTTGCACTATAACGTCAAAGGGAGGACCGGGCACCTGAAGTGCTTGCAAAGCATGAATAGGGGTACTTATACTGTATGGTCAAAGGCAGGTAAGGGCTCCTGGAGAGCCAGTAGAACCGGAGCACGGAGAGGAGCATCGCTACAATGACACCTAAGGCACAAGAGGGCTACTCAAGTGATAGAAAAAGTTGAGCTTGAGGATGGAAAGGCGGGGGGGCACAGTGAGGCACCAGGAGTAGTGAGGGGCCCTGGTGAGGAGCATTTATAACATACCGTCAAATGCAACAATAACTTGTGAAGTGCCAACAAACGCAGAGCCTGGAGCTAGGCTTTTGCCCCCATACCATCAGAGACAGGAGCACTTGAAGTGCCTCAGAAGAGGAGCTAGAGAGGGGATTTTATACAATACTGTATAACACAGAGGTACATCCTAGAAATGCTTACAGAGGCTGTGCTTACACAGAGATTTTATACCATCTCATCAAAGGCAGAGGAAGCAGTAATTTGTACAAACAGTTAGTGAGTCTACAAGGAGAGAACTCAGAGGAGAGGATGTCAGAGGCAAGAGCATTTAACCCACAAGAGATAAGGCAGTGGAGGGGTGGTCACACTACAAGAGCAGAATGTAGGTCTTTCAGGTGGGTATTCATTGAACACTGGTAAGGGCCAAGGGCTGCATATTATAAATATAAGCTCATCAAGGTCTGGATGGAGAGTACTTGTAAAATATGTAGTAAGACAGTGGAAAGAATAGTTCACCTGTACCAGGAGATGTAAGTCATGTAGGCTGTATATGCATTCAGAGTAAGAAAGAAAGCACATAAGATTTATGTCCATCAATATCCCATAACACATACTGGCCATATCATCTAAATATGCTGCTCTTACCTGGAGACCGTGTTAAGGACCTCGTAGGAGGGCGTTCCCGCGATTTATATGGATACTTTAACGTCGTATCCAGCTGTTTGAAACTTTCCTTTAACGAATGAACTTGATAATATTCAACCAGTTCCTGAAAATATAAATCAGTTATTATCAGTGGAGCTCCAGGCCTCTGGAATCTTTAGGATAGACATCAGAAGACAAAGTTCTGTTTTGGTTTTAAATTTTTTGAATTACTACCCCTCAATAGAATTCATCTACTGCTTTGCCAGGTTAACTTCCTGTTAAGCTAAACTTGCTGGCTCCACAGTTGCACAGCAATGTGTTATTCTGTTGAGAGACTATTGAGCGATGATCTAAGCATATAATGCGACACACCTTTGTGCTAGAATCAGTGCACATAGGGTTTGATCTCTATCTCCATAAGCTGCACTCTTAACTTCAGTAAGCCATCATCTATGCACCACCAGGGCCCATGCCACACCTTTCTTGGAACCCACATCACACCTCTGTTGACAAACAACATCTATGTGGGCTTCATGCCACACCACAATCAGCAACAAGCCAAGTACCCCACCCAACACCGCTGCCACCCACACTTAATAACATGAATCGCCGTACGCCACATCTCTGTCCCCCTTAAGCTACAACTCTACTTGTCCCACACAACACTTCCACATATCCCATACCACCTCCCTTCAAAGGCTCTCTACAGACATCACTGAGGCATCCTGTACAAATCTGCTGGGATGCCTCCACATGTTATTTACAAAATTGTAATAACAGCTTAACATGGGCAAATGTACATTCAGCTTCACATATAATATTTTACACATGTATGCATATTTACAGTGCATGGTGTACTTTTACAAGAAGAGGACCATGTACCTAGAAAACGTACCTTTTTCATTTAGAATGGGAACTGATTAATGAAAAATGTCAAAATAGTTGGAAAATGTACATGAACTTAGATTTCTATTCTGTTTTATCAATTTATGTGAGGGCCACTAGACAAGGCTTCACCTTTGACAATTTTCTTTGCGTTTCCCTAGCATTCTAAAAACGTTATGGAAACATTGTATTACCACCAATATTGCCTTGTTAGGCCCTGCCTTCACAGAGTTAAAAACTCAAATTCCCATAGAAATGTAATAAGAACACTAAAGACAGGGTCAGCTTCCAACATCACTCTCTATAGGATCGTAAATGTGCTGAGATAATTACTTGTGGCTGAGACTGATACAAGGCCTGAGAAATTACTTGTGGCTGATATTGATACAAGCATTCCATCCGTCACTTTTTGGTATACTTCAGGGCGCCTGGACGCAGTCACTGTATGAGATAGTTATAGTTAGGACCTAGTTTCTACAGAAAATCCATTCAGTATTTTTTGAGAAATTCATGAATATCCAAATTTGTATATATAGGGGCACAACGAATTTGTGACCCCGTCCGATCGCGTGATGAGATCTGATTGGTTGTCAGCACTTCAACAAGTAGGTGTTAGCAGCCATGTAGGGACTTGGCTTCAGCTAAGTCCCAGAAAAAAGGGACACCCTAACCCCTTAGTTTTGGTGCTGGAGTCCCAGAGGGCCCCACCAGAGCAAAAAGGAATTAAAAAAACAAACAAAGCCTGGGCTCCCGTGCTTCATCATTCACAAGTTCCCAGGTGGGAAAAGTTCTAGGGGCATTGTTAATTTTAATGCAGGCGGCCACCTGGCCCACCAGCAGCTCCCAGGACCGCCACCTCCCCGGGGCTAAACACTGTGTTTGTGATGAACCCCCCCAGCCCCCGGGGACCGCCACCTCCCCGGGTCTTAAATGCAATTTAATGCTGGGTGCTGCGCGGCTCCCCGCAGCCCCGGGGACTGCCACCTCCCGGGGGCTACTAATAAATTTAATTGGGGGGGCAGCCCAGCAGGGTTGGAGAAACAACACAGACTTTCAAGCACTGTCTGAGCGGCAGTCCAGGACTCTCTCATGCTAGGTATAGCATGAGAGCAGCACCAGGATTGTGTTGGGGGGAGCCTATGGTGGTGTCCCAGGGACTGCTGGGACACCATCAGGAGTGGGAGAGAAGAGGAGCGAGGCAGCCGCCAGCGTCGGTGGCAGGAAAGACACATTTTAAAAATTATTCGCCTAATCTCCCACCATTCACTTCAGATATGCAGCAGCCACCACTGGAACTGGAGTGGGGCAGATTAGATTGGGGTGGGTTTGGAGAACTGGAGTGGGTAGGGTTGGACTGGATTGGATGAGTCTTTGGATTGGAGTGGGGTGGACTGGTGGGTGGTGAGGCGGGGTCGGTTATAGTGAGACACATTGGAGTGGGTTGGATTGGGGCGTACTGCATGATTATGGGTTAAAGCATCATCTCAGAAATTACACATAATCAAGAAACAATGTTGCTTTACAATATTTAGAACAAGATAATCGTCATCTTTAGAGAACAGCAAAATAAAAGAAAATTAGCAACACAGCAGAAAAAAAAAGAAAGCAAGATATAAAAGAATAAAACTTTGCAATTTTGTTTATCGTGCTGGGCACATTTTTGCCAGTCACAAGGCTACTGTTTGCAGGGCACTCAAAGTTAAAAAGAACAAAATAGTACCTCATATACATCAGGAGCAGCGGACGGGCACTGATTAAGTTGAATCAATCAATGCTTAGTCCCTGCTCCACACACTGCTTCGACTGCAGTGATGAATTATGAGGCTGTAAAGAAAAGTGTCACACAAGCCAACAAATGGTAAGCAACATGCAGCTCCAAGCCCTTCACTGTACACAACAGAGTCTTGTAAGCGAGGCGCATGAGCTACAGCATGCACTCACAGGCTTGACCCTGAAAAGGAATAGGTCTGGAAAGTTTTGTGGAGACTCAAAAAACGGTGCAAAGTTATTACTGGTGGAAAATCTGAGGAACTAATTTGAGCAATTACCAATAACAAACACCCAACCTGTATCTAGCACTCTTTCTCATCAGGCTTTTTGTTGCCAGTTAAAATACCTGCCATTCACGGACAAACAAACCTCAAACATTTTCTAGTACTACAGCCTCACTAGTCGTGTGTGTTACAATTGTATTGTTTAACTAATATGTGTGCCAGCGCCAATTGCAGAAAAAATTACTTCCAATTGATAAATTCCTACAAAGTTGCGGCTAAACAAGTAGACATTGTTTCTTCAAACAAATCAATTTTCAATGTAAAAAAATATATATATGCAAAGTAGCAAGTAAAGCTTTCAGGATGACCTGAATGATCTGAGCTTTTGGTAACCAGATAATGTCCACTCCTCCTCTTAAGGAATGAACTAACAGCAAGACTCACAGAGTAGTTAAAAATATTATGTGCTATGGCACAGTCCTTTTAATGTATTTTATTTCCAAGACTGGTCTAGGCTTTTCCAACACTGCCACATGGTTGACTTCAATCATCTCCATTTTGTGCTAAAGAAGACTTCATTTAACTATAAATCATATTTCAATGGTGAAACTTTCCTTTGTTCCAGAAGATGTGACCTTGCCTTACTGATAATCTACATACCCCTCTCTGTTTCAGATTTTGCATTTTATCTGAATATCTTATTTCAAAGCAATACCTCCTATCTAAGAAAAGTCTTCAGCATTCATAAATGTCTTACCTTCAAACATGTTGAAATTTACATTTTCATCTTAGTTATTATATGAATATATACTAAATATACCAATTGCACCATTTAAGATAGAATGTATAAAAAACAATATATATATTATGTGAAGGCATTCTTTCACCTTTCATAGTTAGCATCTGTCTCAGACAGAAAGCATATTTAGATAACGAAGCACAAACCACCTGGGCAAAAAATCAGACAACATCTAATTCTACATAAGGAACAATGGACCAGATATACAAATACCGATTTCTTAATTGTGATAATCTTCGAATTGCAATTAGGAAATGGATATTCCTAATATATGAATTTTTGTGTTCCCAAATAGTGATTCTCAGAAGGTCGCAAATTAACCTACCTCATGAATATTAATGAGGTAGGTCACAATTCCTAAAGGAAAATGGGATGCATTTAAAAAAGAAAATAAACTTTGAAGTCTCATTTTTTTAAGTGTAGGCAGAGTGGTCCATGGAACCACTGCGTGCTCTTAAAGATTATTTTGTCAACCTTCTCTAAGAGGAAGTGGTCCTAAGAGGACCCCTTTTCCATTTGCGAATGGGTTACCACCACTTTGAAAAACTGCAATGGCTGCCAGTGCAGCAATGCATAATCTTCTAAGCCTTAATAATGGTCCACCTAGTTTTCCATAACAAGGGGCCAAATTACCTCTAAGAGGGGGCGATGGAATATCTTCAGGTGCTCAACCTTTGGTCCAGTAATGCAGGCCCAATTGTGGTCCCTCACTTTAAAAGGCAGCACCATGGAGGCTCCTCTTTCACTGTGATGGCTGCCAAGCTGTGGAATTGGCTTCCTACAAACTTAAGGGCCATCATGGCCAAAGATATATTTAAAAAAGAACTGAAAACATGTGTGATCAAGGGATAGTGAAAATGGTCTTGGTTACCTTTTCTTTGCCCCATTTCAATACCTTAAGCGCCGAGACACTCATTATGAGTAGCTGTGCGCTATATAAGCATAGTTCATTGATTCATTCATTTATTAAAATGGTGGTAAAGAATTACTGCTTTGCGACTGGAATTCGGTTGCAAAACAGTAATATATATCATAATGATTCGGTATTTGAAAGGAATGCCTAAAATATGCCCCTTCCAAATACCGAATCGCAAATGCAAACTGCAATCTAGTAACAAGTTACCAAACCACATTTTGTACATTTGAGAAAGCATTTTTTCGGTCGCTAACGACCTGATTCTGAGAATCGGACTATTTACTACCAGAAAAATGCTTTGTACATCTGGCCCAATATCCCCACTTGATATAGGCATTAAAGAAATCGACAGTAGATTGTGGCTCCATAAGGAAAAAAAAAAAAAGCAGGCGTAGCAACGGACTATATTTCTACATTTGATATCTGAGGCCACTCAGACTTAAACCACTAATTCACTGATGTTCACAATGTATTCGATTTTTACCTATACTGCTTTTAACCATTTTTTGTGCTGCTTGCAAAGATGTCCATCCTATTGCATATGGAGGTGAGTAGAGTAAATTGTCATCCATCAACCTTTCACTACTAAAGAGTGAAGAGCATTCAAAATTTCATTTCAAGCCAGTATTCAGCAGACTTCTTGGTTCCAGACGTAGACATATATCTTGCCACATGTTCCGATATGGTGCAAATCATTTCAACCAAGTACCAAGCAATATAGACACACTCTAACCTGCCCACATTCTATGTGTTGGTGCAAGTCATAGCACACAAACTAAGCAGATAAAAACTTTCTTTTTCAAAACCTACCAACAAGCTTTCAAACTTTTTAGCCTCTGTGATGTAGATCCAGTTTTCCTTCTCTACAACCTTTATGTGCTTCACTTCATCATTGAATCTGCAAAACAAGCAAGGAAAGCTGTTAGATGTTGTTGCACGGGTTCAGATTTGACTGCAAATCTGTTTGGCTGGTTCATAATGCGTTAATGAATCCACTATAAGTATAACAAGCATTTGCAATGCAACAGGGTCTCACGTTTGCTTGCTTTAGAGCTGTTAGCTTTGTAAACTCCAAACTGGACTTTTCTTGCCACATCAACTAATAACGAAAAGTAAAACAGTTTCACATATGCGAGCTGATGGTCGACATGAGCGTGAAGAAGACACAGAAAAGTAACCAGAAGTTCGCTTGCAGTAAAGCTTATCGGCACAATTGCAATTATCCATGTAACAGGGTCGACGTCATGCAAAGAGATCGACTTCTGCCCAGCGCGATCACGCTGTGCAGTAAATGAAAAGATAAAGTAGTCCAGAAACCAGCTGAAAACACGGAGCCTCGTATGTTTTCAGTAGTTTACCGGAGCGCTCGAGGAGGGCTAAACACTGGAAAAGGCATAATGTATGCATGCTTTTCACAAATGGAATCAATCAATTTTTAAAAGGCAAGTCCATGAACTAATGACGGGCATGACATAGATGTGGTTAGAAGCCCAAAGAGAGATCACAACATGGTCCAGAGTGTTGCACGCTCTCGACCCTAGAAATAAATTAGATCAAATGGGAATTCTTTTATTGTATGGAATCAATTAAGACAATTTGCTGCTTGCTGTCAATAATGGATCTGGCCCATCCTCCTAGTCATGGCTGTCGTTCCAATCTCAGACTTACTTCCTGAGCAGCTGCACATAAAACCTGCCTGCAGAAGCATCGAAAACTGATAACTCACCTATTCCACAACACATACTGTCACGCTACTAACTGGAACTTAGCTGCTTTAAGGCATCTGTTCTGATCTCATCTGCAAAATTGACCTTTGTCTTCCCCTCGATCCATGTTAAGCACTCTGACAGGCAAGATGCAATTCTGAGCACTATATACAGCACCCAAATAAAATAAAATTGAACAAAGAAAAATAGGTTTGACAAGGTCCACAAGGAGGGGCAGTGTTGAGGAGGTTCACAATGAGTCCTTAGCCTAATAGGAAAGATGGCAAAAAAAATAATGCATAACAGCCTACAAAGACTCATATTTGTGAAACAGTTTTTCAAGTCATATCATGTGAAGAAAAGAAGGATCAAACGCAACACAACTTTGCATCTACCCTTGGAAGGTCTCAATCTAAGATAATAATACATTTAGCACTGCCACACTGATTAGGGTGCAATAGCTCAGGGGAATTTAGTATGTGCAAAAGATTTGGCGCTTTGGATCAAACCTTCATGTTTTAGGATCAAAACCATGAGTACTACTGATCTGGGAAATAATATGACCTGATTCAGACTCTACTAGAAACATCACAGAACGAATCAATGTTAACTCAAAAAAATAATTCCTAATATGAAAAGACTGAACCCTTATGCATAGGTCAAGGCAAAATGAAAAAACCTGAGAACAAATTGCAGATATTAAAATTGTTACCACATTCACTGGAAGACGTAAACCAGAGTAGCTACAATTTATCATGGACTGAATAAACGGCACTCAGAGAAGTGCACTCTAATGATATTGCAGCTGTGAGAAAGGTTTGTTGTTGCGTGCATAATGGGGTTTTCATACCCAACAGTGCCTGCTTGGACCCATAACATATTAGACAAAGATTATGCACCTGGGATCCAGGGCCTATTCTCTCTGCATCCCTACAATAGCGAGGACTCATACTGACGTGTAAAAAGTCACAGGATTGAAACATGAGAAGACCTACAAGCAAGCATTAAATGAGTACTGTGGATCACGGGAGAACCCTTAGACAATTCTTTAATGAAAAAGATTGAAGGAAGGCCTGCGTGCTCCATCTGTTAGTATCATCCCCGTAACACGTCCCACTCTAAGAAATGTAGAGTCATATTTATAATATTACTCCAGGTTAACGATTACAGTATTTGCCTAATGTAGAATTTAACATTATTGATGAATAAGGATTATTCAATTTCACTTACAGGAAACTTGATGACACTAAATTGTTAACTTCTAATTGTAGAAACTACTAAATATTTCGTTTTTTAATACCATTTTAAACTAGTCTGTATCAAAATAACAAATGCACAGCACTATGATTACATGGTTTAAGCTTTGTTTTAGTCTGAGTGCAGTAAGGGAAGTTTACATTATTTCACGTTAGCTAATGTTCTTATGTCACTGTGTTTGCAAAGACAATCAAGGACTTTTAACAAGCATTTTTCCAAACTAGGAAAAAAGTATACAAAATTATTCAAAAATATTTTGACAGCATGTAGCTTTTATATGTACTTCAAAAGCAGGCATTCTATTTTTCTTTTTCAAAACAGATGTTCCTAAGAGTACCAGGAGGTCAGTCATGGGTACATCCTACGTGACTGATTTTGTGGTCTTGGTTACACCCAGTTTATGGACAAAGCCTACTTGAACACAAAATGTTAATAACACAGGTTTAAAATGTCCTCTTACTGTTTCATGTTTAGAAGGACTTGGACAATTTCACATATAGCACTGGTTGAGAGGACAATACCATTGTAACTAAATGAGACTATGCCTTTTTAAAATTATGTACATATATATATATATAGAAAATGTCACTTACCCAGTGTACATCTGTTCGTGGCATGAGACACTGCAGATTCACATGCTGTGCACATCCCGCCATCTAGTGTTGGGCTCGGAGTGTTACAAGTTGTTTTTTTTCGAAGAAGTCTTTTCGAGTCACGAGATCGAGGGACTCCTCCCCTTTCGGCTCCATTGCGCATCGACTTCATCTTAGATTGTTTTTCCCGCAGAGGGTGAGGTAGGAGTTGTGTATTATAGTAATAGTGCCCATGCAATGGAGTAAATATGTATGTACATAATGTGGTTTAAAGCGATATATTTACAAAATTACAAATGTTCAAGATCAACTTTAAACGGCTACAGGCTCCCGGGGAGGCGGGTGGGCGCATGTGAATCTGCAGCGACTAATGCCACGAATAGATGTACACTGGGTAAGTGACATTTTCCGTTCGATGGCATGTGTAGCTGCAGATACACATGCTGTGCATAGACTAGTAAGCAGTTATCTCCCCAAAAGCGATGGTTCAGCCTGTAGGAGTTGAAGTTGTTTGAAACAAAGTTCGTAGTACTGCTTGTCCTACTGTGGCTTGTTGTGCTGTTAACACATCCACGCAGTAGTGTTTGGTAAACGTATGAGGCGTAGACCATGTGGCTGCCTTACATATTTCAGTCATTGGATTGTTTCCTAGAAAGGCCATGGTAGCACCTTTCTTTCTAGTTGAGTGTGCCTTTGGTGTAATAGGCAGTTCTCTTTTTGCTTTGAGATAACAGGTTTGAATGCATTTAACTATCCATCTAGCAATGCCTTGTTTGGATATTGGATTCCCTGTATGAGGTTTTTGGAAAGCAACGAACAATTGTTTTGTTTTTCGAATTTGTTTTGTTCTGTCAATGTAGTACATTAACGCTCTTTTGATGTCTAATGTATGTAGTGCTCTTTCAGCTACAGAATCTGGTTCTGGAAAGAACACTGGTAGTTCTACTGTTTGATTCAAGTGGAACGGTGATATGACTTTTGGTAAGAACTTAGGATTTGTTCGTAAAACTACTTTATGCTTGTGTATTTGAATAAAGGGTTCTTGTATGGTAAATACCTGTTTCTCACTTACTCTTCTTAGAGATGTGATGGCAATTAGAAATGCTACTTTCCATGTTAAGTATTGTATCTCACATGAGTGCATGGGTTCAAACAGTGGACCCATGAGCCGTGTTAAGACAATGTTAAGGTTCCACGAAGGAACTGGTGGCGTCCTTGGTGGGATAATTCTTTTCAGGCCCTCCATAAAAGCCTTTATGACTGGGATCCTAAAAAGTGATGTTGAGTGTGTAATTTGCAGATAAGCTGAAATTGCGGTGAGATGTATTTTAATGGATGAAAAAGCTAGCTTTGACTTTTGTAAGTGCAGTAGGTAGCTGACGATGTCTTTAGCAGATGCATGTAAGGGTTGTATTTGTTTATTATGGCAGTAATGAACAAATCTTTTCCACTTATTTGCATAGCAATGTCTTGTGGTTGGTTTCCTTGCTTGTTTTATGACCTCCATACATTCCTGTGTGAGGTTTAAATATCCAAATTCTAAGACTTCAGGAGCCAGATTGCTAGATTCAGCGATGCTGGATTTGGGTGTCTGATCTGTTGTTTGTGTTGAGTTAACAGATCTGGCCTGTTTGGTAGTTTGACATGAGGTACTACTGATAGGTATAGTAGTGTTGTGTACCAAGGTTGCCTTGCCCAAGTTGGTGCTATTAGTATTTGTTTACCAGATATGGAAGGAGTGGGAGAGGGGGAAAAGCGTATGCAAATATCCCTGACCAACTCATCCATAACGCATTGCCTTGAGACTGATCCTGTGGGTATCTGGATGCGAAGTTTTGGCATTCTGCGTTTTCTTTTGTTGCAAATAAGTCAATTTGTGGTGTTCCCCATTTTTGGAAGTAAGTGTTTATTATTTGGGGGTGAATCTCCCATTCGTGGATTTGTTGGTGATCCCGAGAGAGATTGTCTGCTAACTGATTCTGAATCCCTGGAATAAACTGCGCTATTTGGTGAATGTGGTTGTGAATCGCCAAATGCCATATTCTCTGTGCCAGGAGACACAACTGTGTTGAGTGTGTTCCTCCCTGTTTGTTCAGATAATACATCGTTGTCATGTTGTCTGTTTTGACAAGAATGTGTTTGTGGCTTATTATCGGTTGGAATGCTTTCAACGCTAGAAATACTGCTAGTAGTTCTAAGTGATTTATGGTAAATGTCTCTGCTGAGTGTCCCATTGTCCTTGGATGCTGTGTTGGTTGAGGTGTGCTCCCCACCCTATCATGGAGGCATCCGTTGTTATTACGTATTGAGGCACTGGGTCTTGGAAAGGCCGCCCTTGGTTTAAATTTATATTGTTCCACCATTGAAGCGAGGTGTATGTTTGGCGGTCTATCAACACTAGATCTTGAAGTTGACCCTGTGCCTGTGACCATTGTGATGCTAGGCACTGTTGTAAGGGCCGCATGTGCAATCTTGAGTTTGGGACAATGGCTATGCATGAGGACATCATGCCTAGCAGTTTCATCACCATCTTCACTTGTATCTTTTGTTTTGGGTAGATGGCCTGTATTACATTGTGAAATGCCTGTACCCTTTGTGGACTTGGAGTGGCAATCCCTTTTGTTGTGTTGATTGTTGCCCCTAAGTATTGCTGTGTTTGACACGGCTGAAGGTGTGACTTGTTGTAGTTGAGTGAGAAACCTAGTTTGTGGAGTGTTTTTATGACATACTTTGTGTGTTGTGAACACCGTTCTTGCGTGTTGGTTTTGATTAACCAATCGTCTAGGTACAGGAACACATGTATTTGCTGCCTTCTGATATGAGCAGCCACTACTGCCAGGCATTTTGTAAAAACTCTTGGCGCAGTTGTTATCCCGAATGGCAACACTTTGAATTGGTAATGTACCCCTTGGAATACAAACCTTAAGTACTTTCTGTGTGAAGGATGTATCAGTATATGGAAGTATGCATCCTTTAGGTCTAGTGTTGTCATGTAGTCTTGTCGCAATGGGATTACGTCCTGGAGTGTCACCATGTGAAAGTGATCTGATTTGATGTAGATATTTAATGTTCTGAGATCTAATATAGGTCTTAGAGTTTTGTCTTTTTTGGGTATGAGAAAGTACAGTGAGTAAACTCCTGTTCCTCTCTGATGAATAGGTACCAGTTCTATTGCATCTTTTTGTAACAACACCTGGACCTCCAGTTGTTAGAAGATCCATGTGTTGTTTTGACATATTGTGTGTTTTCGGTGGGACATTTGGAGGGAATTAAAAAAATTCTATGCAATAACCATGCTGGATATTTTCTAGGACCCAAGTGTCTGTTGTTATTTCCTCCCATTGTTTGTAGAACTTGGTTAGTCTCCCCCCCACTGGTGTTATGTGTTGGGGATTTGTGACGTCGAAGTCACTGCTTGTTCTGTGGAGTTTTGGGACTTTGGGACTTCCCTCTACTTTTTGGGAACTGTCCCCCTCTATAGTGTCCCCGAAAACGTCCCCGCTGATATTGGCTCTGATAAGTGGGCCTTGTTTGTGAGGTTGTGGGTTCCGTGCTTTGTCCTCGAAACCCCCCTCGAAATTGTGATTTACGAAATGTGCCTCTGCTCTGTGGGGAGTAGAGTGCGTCCATGGCTTTGGCCGTATCTGTGTCTTTTTTTGAGTTTTTCGATAGCAGTGTTCACCTCCGGCCCAAACAACTGTTGTCCGTTAAATGGCATATTCAGCACAGCTTGTTGTATTTACGGCTTGAATCCTGATGTACGCAGCCTTGCGTGTCGCCTTATGGTCACTGCTGTATTTACTGTCCTAGCAGCTGTATCCGCTGCATCCATTGCAGAGCGTATCTGATTGTTCGAGATACTCTGTCCTTCTTCCATCACTTGTTGTGCCCTTTTTTGGAACTCTTTGGGCAAGTGTTCAATGAAATGTTGCATTTCGTCCCAATGAGCCCTATCATATCTCGCCAGCAATGCCTGTGAGTTGGCAATGAGCCATTGGTTGGCCGCTTGTGCTGCCACCCTTTTCCCCGCAGCGTCGAACTTGCGACTCTCCTTGTCTGGAGGTGGTGCGTCTCCTGAGGTGTGCGAGTTCGCTCTCTTGCAAGCTGCCCCTACTACCACAGAGTCTGGTGTTAATTGCTGCGTGATGTATTCAGGGTCTGTTGGTGGCGGCTTGTATTTCTTCTCAACCCTTGGAGTTATGGCCCTGCCCTTCACAGGCTCCTGAAACACTAGTTTGGAGTGTTTTAGCATTCCAGGTAGCATAGGGAGACTCTGGTACTGGCTATGTGTGGACGCTAGTGTGTTAAATAAAAAGTCATCCTCGATAGGCTCTGCATGTAGGGTGACATTATGAAACGCCGCTGCTCTTGATACCACCTGTGTGTAGGCTGTACTGTCCTCAGGTGGTGACGGTCTAGCTGGATAACAGTCTGGGTTGTTATCTGATACTGGCGCATCATAAAGATCCCATGCGTCGGGATCATCCTGACTCATTCCAGTATGAGTTGGAGACTGCATCAGTGGTGGAGTGGCTACCAGTGATGGTTGTGTTGAGCGTGGTGGAGATGGTGGCGGGGTTACTTGTCTTGCCACCTTTGCCTGTGGCTGCTTGTCTTTCTCTTGGAAGGCAAGTCTTCTTTTCATCCGAATTAGGGGAAGAGTACTTATCTTCCCTGTGTCTTTTTGGATGTGGAGCCTTCTTTGAGTGTAATCTGGCTCCATTGACTCTAGTTCTTGTCCAAACCTATGTCCTTGCATTTGTGAGGACAGTCCCTGTTCCTCTGTGTAGGAACTTGATTTCGGTTCCAAGGCCGGATGTTTCGGTATGGAAGCTTTTTTGGCAGTCTTTTTCGGCTCCGACGACACTTTTTTAATTTTCGGAGTTCCGGTCTCTCGATGCCGCCCTCTCGGTGCCGAGATTGCTCTGACCCGCTATCTCGGGGTCGAGCCTGCTCTGTGCCGGTATCTCGACCGGAGTCGGATGCCTTCGACACATGCGTGCCCTGTTTCGGTGCCGATGGTCGGTCACCTATTTTTTGGGTTAAGCCATGGCCTGCTGGCGGTAACGTCCCCTGGGCTTTAGTGGTCTTTCTGTGAGTTTTATGTGTCAACGTCTTACTCACGGTTTTTGGCGTCTGTTCGGGATCGACCTCGTCCGCGTCCGAATCCTCGAAGGAGAAGGTTTCTTCTTCCTCCTCCAAGTGTTTTTGTCCTGTCGGCGCCGACGCCATTTGTAGTCTTCTCGCTCTTCGGTCTTTTAATGTCTTCCTCGACCGAAACGCTCGACAGGCTTCACAAGTATCTTCTTTGTGTTCTGGAGACAAACACAAGTTACAGACCAGATGCTGATCTGTATAAGGATACTTGTTGTGACATTTGGGGCAGAAGCGGAATGGGGTCCGTTCCATTAGCCTTGAAGATGCACGTGGTCGGGCCGACCAGGTCCCGCCAGGGGATCGAAAACCCCGAAGGGTCACCGGAGCTCTTCAAAATTCAGTGTCGATCTGTTGTAACTAACCCGATACCGAACGCAAACAATACCGTCGAATTTTTCAGAGATTCTAACTATCTTTCCGAACCGAAACGCGGAGCGAAAAGGAACACGTCCGAACCCGATGGCGGAAAGAAAACAATCTAAGATGGAGTCGACACCCATGCGCAATGGAGCTGAAAGGGGAGGAGTCCTTCGATCTCGTGACTCGAAAAGACTTCTTCGAAGAAAAACAACTTGTAACACTCCGAGCCCAACACTAGATGGCGGGATGTGCACAGCATGTGTATCTGCAGCTACACATGCCATCGAACATATATATATATATATATATATATGTATATATATATATATATATATTCAAGTCACAAAGTGCTTTTCCCATGCAATTTCCTATAGGAACTTTAGACCCAGCTACAGCCGAACAGAATGACACGCAATTTGGCAGGAAGCAAGATCTTCATCCACAAATTGTGCTTTTTGTGATTTGGTGAACACCCATTCAGCAATTTTCGAGAAATTAAAGTTCAAAATGTTTAGCTACGTAGCTATGCAGTAATCACAGGGTACTCCCAGAGGTTCATGAGAGAAAAATGTATTTTGATTTGGCTGGTCCAGTGGGACCAACTGATGTGATTGGCTGGCTGCAACGGAGAAGAATGTGGCTCCTGTTGGAGAACTCAGGGACTCCAAGTCCTGAAATTTTTCGTAAAGATTGATATAAGGGGGCAAGGTAAGCATAACTTGACCCCCTCGCCCAATGGGACCTCACTGGGGCTAACATGTACTGAAAAACCTTAAAATGTTGTTACAATTCCATGGTTCCATGTCCTGAAGGACAAAAAAACAGAACACTAAATGCTACTGTGCACAACCTTCTCCCTGTATAGAGGGAGGGGAGGGGTGAATGAGGGGGGGTCGGATGCAAGCACTAATCACAGACTAGTACCTGTGGCCAACCACCTGCCAAGCACACATGAATGCCTATAAGGAGATAGGTGTAGGCCTGGCTGCAGGCCAGGCCCTGGTGGCATCCCCAAACAGTGCACAACCTAAGGGCCAAAATGTTTTTAAAAAATGTTGCCACATTCCTGCAGGACTCCAGCAAAACTCCAATGGGACCCAGTGCCCACATGTTCCGGCAGAACAAAAAATTAAAATGAAACACTAACATGAACAGCATTCGCACTGTATAGAGGTTGCTACACCTGTGGGGTGCTAGATACTGTACTCGGCCAAAGTTCAGGCCCTGTGGCCAACCCCATGCTGTACACTGTTGAAAGCAGTGAGAGGCAGGGGTAGGCCACATGCAGAGGTTGGGCACAGGGTCTGGCTGAAGACGAGGCCCTGTGGTCAACCCCATGCCACACAGGGCAGGGCAGGGTATGCCTAGTTAGGTATTGTCATAAAATCTAACTTCATGCAATAAAAAAAGAAACTAGAAATTCACAGGACAAAACAAAGGTCAAAGAGATGTTATAGTTAGGTACTGTAATAATATCTTACTCTACATAAAAAAAACTGAGAAATTCACTTAGAAAACCAAAGTTGAAAGGGACATTATATTTAGGTGAAAATGTCAGTTGTTAATTTTTAAACTAAAAAAAACACTGACATTTGCCAGCTATTAACTACAACCTGTACCTTCTCCATGCACTGTTTATTCCCTCACAAACGACATCCCTCATAACATGTTCATGTCAACATTGATTAATTACATCACTGAACCATATGAAATCACATCATTGATGAGAACACTGTGCATAGATTGGGTGTGAGGTGTCAACATGTATTAAAAGGGGGTGTAGGTCAGTTTGGGAAATATTAGGTGCCATGAAAGCTGGGGTTTTGCTTTATTAAATTTTAAGTTTGGCCCAGTAAACTCTGCAGCAGTTTTGGATTCAGAACCACATCTTGACTACCTAAATTGTGAAGCAGGTTCACTGCTCAACTCCGCTGGCCTACCACAGCCGAGGAAAGCAGATTCCTTATCTAATTTTAAGGATGTAGATTATGTCCTGTTTGCTGCTCATGCCCACCGTGTTTTCAGGTGCTATCGCCTGGTACATAAATTCTCGAAGATATGGTAACAAAAGAATAGAAAGAACAGGTGATGCAGAGACCCTCTGTAGTGGACACTCAGTGATGCTGAAGTCTGCCTGTGCCTTCCTTTGAGACTGGCAATGTAAATTAAGTAAAAGATGGACACTGGAAACCATTAATCCATTGTGTGCTAGGGCTTGATTTTGAGGTGACCAACTTGGAGCTTTTAGACTGATTTATAGGAAGGAACAGAAATACAAAAAATCCTCTAATGTGGCATTCACGAAAACGGCACTCAGCATCGCCCAGGGATAAACTGTACAGCCCCAAAACAAGCGTTTGGCGAGTTTCATTTAAGTACTGGGACAAAACAGCAGACCAGGGACAATGCAACCTTGCCTTCCTCTTTCCAGCATTTCTCCCGGCTCTGAGATTCTGTAATCTCCACAAGACTATCACCATGAGCTTCTGCAAACTTCTAACCTATTCATCTTTAGTATACAATACCAGATTACTGATAGCAAAGATATAAGAACAGCAAGTTGATAAATAAGAAAAGTTTCCAACCAAATTGATAACCGTGACTCAAACATTTGTGCCTGGGAGGGCCATTGCTCCACACCTGGAGATGTTAGTGATTACTCAACTCTCTTCACCAGTGTAACGTAACAAATTAATTAAATGGTTACCTGAAGGGCCTCTCAGCTGTTGAAATTTGAGAGGCATACAATGAACTAATTATCAAGGCAACTTTTTTTTATTACACCTGGGAACTTCTTAGCTCTTCCTATGACTTTACAAGTCATCTTAACGTTGACTTATTCCTAAATAAAAACTGTCAACATTTAGGTCACCATCACCCATGAAAAAACATTAGTTTCCACTGACTTCCACTGCCACTAAAATGGTTAAAACGACCTTGATACAGTTGCTCTTTGACAATTTTCTTTAAACATTTTGCAAAAGCTTTGAAATGTTTAATCTTTGGTAATGTACAGGGTACCCTCAATTTTTTGTTCTTTTAAATATGTTACTTGTTTCAGTTGTGAACCTTTGCAGGTCAACACCTTCTTTAGACTAAGTGTAGAGCACGAACCAATCTACTGAAGAGCAAGGCATGGGTGGAGAGAACAGCATATTAAGGTGACTAAAGGTTTATTTCTGTGAAACCTCATGGCCTGGGTGTGGTGGACGGTTATGCTGATCACCTATTAAAGTCTCAGGTCTCCCTTTCATCTCTGACCCTGCTTGTGGGATTTGTACAACATTATCAGCTGCCAGATGACAATTGTTCATAACTATTGACAAACATAAGGTTTGATATGGGTATTTTCCAGGAAATCCCCAAAACATGCTAGATTGCTGAGCCTTCAAGCATCCTATTTGTAGTACTCCATCACATTTGTTTTAAAACATGTCTCAGTCCAAGTGTGTTCCACCAATACTAACTTTTGATGAAGTAATGGTAAGCTTGGCTAATTGATGCCCATGTCAAGAAAGCAACAATGAAATGCTATGATTCCCATACACAAGGGAATGTATGATCAATAACACATTACATGTGGTTCTGGGGCTTAATGTGAGTTTTAAGAGGGTGCAGAGTAATTTTCCGCTTTGCTTCCACCTCACAAAAGGTACGTTTCTTAAAACTCAATTTTTAATGTACTTGTCGATTTTCTCTAGTGTATGATGGGAAAATGTATTACTAAATAAAACATGTTTGTGTGAGAATCTACCTGCTCCTTTGAATTCCAAAAGTGTTTATTTTATAACGTACCTGCTGTGGTACAGGGATGATCCCTCTCTCCTTCAGAAATGAAAGTGCACACTTATGTTTTGTTTCAGTGCATCCTTTCAGACCAACAAGGGCAGACTGAGGAAATGTTATCTTATTGACCAGAGTACCTTAGCCAAGGCTTTCACTTAAGAGTAGGAAATAGACCAGTATAGTGAACACAGCTTCACTGCTCATGATTCTTTTCTAAGCCCCTTAACAATGAATGCAACTACTGATGCTTTAACTGCGAAGAAAAAGCCTGCAAGTTCTAGGGTAACAAGTGAGGATAAGTGGAGGTGTTGAATTGAATTGGGAAGAAATCAGAAGACACACATCATTTTAATTACCAAAAGGATTTACACCTGAAAGGGGTTTGTATTTTTTCATTTTATCTGGATATGCAAATGCTGAATGAAGACACCTAACCATCTGGACAAAGTAATGGATACACTCTTCATGTAATTGAGCTCCAGAGGAATTCCTGATTGGTGCATTAGTGATATTTAGAAAGGCACTAATTGCCATCTTCAATTTCACTATAAAGTTACTGGCAAGGAAAACAAATGTCAATGGGGGGGGGGGGGGGAGATAGCTATGGTCTCCACTTAGAAACTGGGGGAGCCCAACTATATTCCTTATTTGTTCCTGTAAGAATAAAAGATACAGAATCTTAAATGCACCCCTCCTAGAATTCTGCATCTGGTTCATTGCTGGACCAGCCTGGCTACAATATCCAGGACCTCTTGTGGCATCTACAAACAGGCCATGAACCTGCATCCAAGATATCCCACCTAAGGTAAAAATGAGTTTCTTAAGGAAACAAGAGTCCAAATTGTTGTGTTAAGAGCCAGTGTAGGGGACTAGCTGGCTTCTGCTTTGACAGTGTCATTGGCCTCTGTGTTGTGACCACGCACTGTAGTAGCTGAATCCACATACTAATCAGGAATCCAAAATAAAAATATATTTTTTCATCACTTGATGGATTGAAGCAATTATTGAATCAGGGTTCTATGGGTTGCATGCTCTCTCCTCAAAGCCAAGGTTTCAGCATCACCTAGACATTTTACTGTTCTTTGTTTGACCCAGGGTTACTTCACCTGACTGGAGTAAAATGATGTGGTAGAGTCTGTGTCTCACTGCATATCAGCACTTTGATGAAACCTGCAAGAAATATTGATGAGATCTGGAGCACGTGCTTGATCTACTGTTAGACCTTACTCAAATCAGGCTCTTAAGTGAGCCCATTTCACTTAGTTCTCTCCTGAGGATTCTGTCCAAAGCAACCTAAAGTAAAATAGATGAGAAAACAATGACCCATGTGTAGCCAGAACAGAAGAATGTATGCACCAATGGCTAAGTGGCAATGTCGGAGGGTTAACTGGGGATGTCTACCAAACAATTACAGTGCACAAAGACAGGCCAACCTTCACAAAGCATACAATGGTGTTAATCTGCTTCAGCCTTGTCAGAGACAAGGGGTCCGATTAAAAGGTTGGCAGTGCAAGATATCTGCCAAAATACAGTAGAAGTCCCAGACACTCGTCTCTTCATTTATTTATCTTGTTAATGGGTGGAAGTAGATGGCATTGTCAACGGTGGAGCACGACCACCTCCTTCTCCATCATCAAGAAAAAAAATGAGGCAGTTACACAGTCCTACAACATTTTTTGCAGCACCACCTCAACGAGATACAACAATATTAATGATCTAAAGGAGTCTTGTTTCGAACCACACAAAAACCTTCGGTAGTGTGCTGCCAGAAAAACCTGAGTACATCAGGACACTACAAATGTGAGCACTGAAAATGTATCCCCATAGTTGGGCTGAGGGAACATACCCAGTACAAACATTTTTGTGATACCAGTTCCATCATACCCTGAACCATGAGGCAAGAGCTGCTTCACGTAGATAAATACCCATTATCATGATTGAAAACTTTAAGTAAGTTGCCACAGCCACACAAGCAACTGGAAAATCCTGACATGCAACTTCAAGTGAGGCCCTTGCCCCTTTTGCATGTCGCAAGTGTCATAACTGCTAAATTTACTCAAGACATATGCCCTTGTGAAGAGTTTACATTCTCAGAATTTAAAGAATTTCTTGTCTTGAATTTTCTTAATCAAAAATGGGAATGAGTTTGTTCCTGGGGTAATTGTTTATTCTGAGCCCTTATAATGCCAACAACTTTGCACTGAAATATTATCTTCAGAGTGGTGAAGATCTTTCAACGTACCCGATGATCCACATCAAGTTTCAATACCCAACAGAACAGCTCAAACATAAGCTACTAGTCTTGTTATTAAAGATAACACGTGACGTTGCTTACTTAATGCTGACTGCAAACCGTTCTGCTTCATCCAGCCTTTCCCTGATTAAGTATGTGCCGGTGACGTACGACTTGAGGAGGTTGTCTGTCTGTGGTCTCTCCATGTTCCCTGCAAACCTACAGAAAAAGTTTAGTTAGCTGTACATTCTGTTTCTATCCTGGTTTTCATCCAGCTATCCACATCTGTGCATCCACCCCTCTTCACAGAACATTTCAAGCAAAATCCCTTAGCAATGTCAAGATGTAAAAAAAACATCTCTACATTTTAGTAAGCATGTGCTTAAGACCATTAAAGTGGAAAGAGTGGCTATTCCATGCCTACAGCTGGCACATTATGTATGACTAGATGAGCTAAAAGATTTGAGTTTCTTCTGCAAAATAGGGAGAACATTCTTTTCCTAACTGTAATTTTCCTTGTGACATCTTTAAAATGAGTCAGAAATGTGCAGCTTGAATACTGACCAGTGTTCCTTTTATGGCCTCTTCCTCTAGATGGACATAGAATCTAAACTACATCTATTATACCTTACAGAGCCTTCTTATGATTTCACGTACGTGAAACGGTCACTATATCTCATTGATGAGCTGCTTCGATGGAGGTAGATTTTATTTCCTCTACTGTGTGTGTATGAGTATATTGTGTTGTTTCTACATCACATTTAACACTTTATAGCCATAGCCACTATTTATTTCATGCAATTTGTCACAGATGTACACAAGAGTTCCAATACACATATTGTCTCCACCTTGCAAAGTTTTTGTAAAGTGCACTGATACCCTCAAGGTTTAATAGCAATATATTAGAAATTCAAAAAATAAATACATAAAGCCACAAAGAATCAGCATGCTTTACAGCCTTGTTTAGAATGGAGTTAAATTAACAGCAGCTTCCTAGAACAGCAAAGAAAACATTAAACCTTTTTTTTTTTAAAAGTCTATGCATTACTAAACAATTACATAAAAAGAAAGGAAAATTCATAAAAAACAATTACATTTGTTTGTCAAGTCAATTTGGTGTAATGAAATAGGGACAATTGTTATGCAGGATAAGACACAAACAGGAAGAGGGGGGGCAAGGGTGGGGATTCGGGTTAGTATATGAGACATAGGTCTGACATGGCCTCGCTTAAATGCTGGCTCACCAGGGATAGGCGCTGTAGTCTATTTCTCTAGATGGTGGTCTGTTGTTTCCAGGCTATAGAAGAGAAATAATTGTGTATTATAGGCAGATGATATGTCACTGTGACACTTCCCCATACAATGTTATGTTACTGCCTTCACATCAAAGAGAACGTATAGCCAGATATCAAGTATTTCTTGACTGATTTGCTCCAAAACCCAACTTACCAAAATTGGGATGACCAACTGATAAATAAGACACAGCACAAGCAGCTGACATTTGCCTTTTTTCTCAGACACACACACACAAATACACACACACACATGCACACAACATAACTAAATCCCTTCCCCTATCTGGCTGCTAAGCAGCTTCTAGACATATTCTACCCACCTTTCAGGACAAGCAATTCTTGACTTTGCTTATAAGGGGCATTATAAAAATATTAACAAAGTATAATAATCCACTTACCTGTGCTAGGAAATGCAGGTTTTAATCATGGCCATAGCAAGAGTTCTAACAAGCAAGCCCTGGGCCTTAGTCCAAATAAAGAAAATATTCCTGCTGCATCAGGGTTGGGTTCTAAATGAAGACGCTATTAGGATCCGGTGCGCACATCGTAGCCTGTGCATCGGTGTCATTGTGCCTTCTGCACTAAAGGAAGATTCCACCCTGGAATCAGCACAATTGAATGTTATCCCTTCTTGCAGGACAGGAAGCATCACAGACAGGGCTAGAAAGGCCTCAAAAGAGTTTGAGAAAAACTTTAGTGGGCTGGGACAGTGGGCGAAGGGTTCTTCAGCCCACCCAGCTGTCCTGAGGGAGCTGCACACAATTTGTGCATAGGCACATGCATGATTTGTTGCTGCAGAGAAGCAGTGATCTCTGTACTGTTTAAGACCCCGAAGAATAGGACCTTTTTATGAGATCGTCTTCAAATCTACAACTTCGGCTCTGAGACAATATATTTAAAAAATAGTAACATTTAAAATAATTTGTTTAAACCATGTTTATTAATGTCCAGGAGATCCAGAACTAAGCTAGTTTCCACAATAAAATGGCTTTTAAAGTATTTTAATTTGAAACTGCATGTGACTATATTGTAGTTCACTACCATGTTTTGGATGCTAACAGCTTCCTCTTCAGATGCACTGAAAAAAATCAAGCACAAAATCCATCTAGGAGAACTAACCCAACAATGGGTTTTCCAGGCAGATGTGGCACTTTGTTCTGAGATATCTTCTATGTAATGGGTCGGTCATGGTGAATTGTACATTATGCCGGAGTAATTCACATAATTTGGGGGATTTCATGTTACGCTTGATATGCAAAACCCACCTTTGTGTAATTTGCAGTCATTTGCAATAAAAGTTTACCACAAACACACAGTTCGCTGGAAACATTTTCCGCAAATGCAGAGTTAAAGAGAGAATGCTGTTGTTTGCGGAGCTTTTGCACCTTTTTTTAGCACAAAATGCATTCTTGCATCAAAAACTGGGATATCTGCATTTCAAGTAATTTCACATAGTTTTGCCAAAATTTCACGTAACTACGACATAGAAAAGTATGTGAATTTCACACATCCACAGTAATGGAAAGCAATGTTACTAATGGCCAAAGCTTCCAATACCAAGGCAAGGTATTTCCTTTGCACAGTGTTGCTGTGCAAATCCCTCCACTTAAAGCCGGGAGGAATTTGAGCATGCAAAAAAAACAATATGTTAGTGCAATTACATGCGACTCATGACTTAAGAGGAGGCACATATACCACTGATCCTAAAGAAGTGTGGCACTCACAATTGACGCAGCTACTATGTCACACTTAACACAGAAGACAGCTTGCACAGCGCGGTAGGCCCAGAACATTGGCAATGTCCGCCCACCGGTACTTACCCTTCCATCAACAGGACACGGTTTTACAGAAGAACTTGGGAAATAGCCAGACTTCTTGGTTGGGATTAACCTTCCCTGTAGTTAGATAAAAAAAATTACTCAAGTCAGAGGCACAAGAGGATGGTTGATTTTGAACACAACAAACAGTAAACATGACTACAAATTTTCAATTGTATTGTGATCGGCAACTTCCCTCACGGTACAATGAGACTCTGATTTCAACATCTTCATCAGGAACAGAAAACCATTATGGCATTTTGCTAAATGTTTATTTTATTTATGAATTTTCATTGTAAACCCTACTTTCTTGCAAAAGCTTTTCCTGAATATTTTTATTCAATTGAGCATTATCACATTAAAATTCACTTTTGTATAGGAAAAATTACTTTTAACTAGGGTGCATAATATAAGTAGATACACTTATGTGTGTAGAGTGTAATATGCTATTTATTACCATTGTTGATTGTGGGGAAGTGCCATGATTCATAAGAGCCAATAGCTAGTGGAAGTCACGATGCCCTTCTCTTAACAATGGTAATGAACAGCATATAACACTCAGCCACCAGCATGTAAAGTTATCCATTACTTTTATTGATTGCAATATGTGTAAACAGTGGAATCTAACCATAATCACAAGTGGATGAATCTGTGCAGTAAGATAAAAATACAAATCCAAGGATATCTTAGTATGGTCCAAGTTGTTTTCGTCTGTAAAGACATACAGTTAAAAAATGAAAAAATAATGAAATTCATGTTATGGTTAAGTAAATTATCCATAACTCACACCACCAGTCATGCACTGCTTACTGCATTACATATGACATCACTCATGACATGTTAAATGACATCACTGCTAACATTTCTAAATGCATTACTGATGATAGCATCCAGAGGTACCAATACTCTACAGTTATCTGCGGGCAGCAGGGATTAGCAGCTGGATTAGACACTAAGCCAAAACGTCTGTGGGAGACAAACCAACAATGCACATGACCCAAGGCTGCGCCAAGCAAGGCCTAACTATACGGCCTGTCTGTTGGCCAAGCACAACTGCACATGGCTTCCTCTATTCACAATAGGGGCTGGATAAAGGCCTGACCAGCTTTCAGGTCCTGAACCCACTTCTTCACAGGTGGTAATTCCAAATGCACACAACCTTCAGGGGTGTGCAGCAGTAGTTGGCCGTAAGGTCTGGCCTTCGGTCAAGACGTACATTGGAATGTTCATGAGCAGCCAACCTGCATTGCACATGGCCATCAGCCGTGTACAATAGAGGTTAGCAACAGGGCCGTGCCTATGGCCCTGCACCCAGCTCTCTGTTGTCAGCCAACGTCCACTGATTACAACCTTCGGCCACATGCAGTGGGGCCACAGGGCTTGGTTATAATCCTGTGTCCATTCTTCCATAGGCAGCTAACACCTGCTGCATGATGCAATAAGCCCTTTTTTTACTTTTTATTCTTCTATGGTTCATGTTTTAATGTCATTTGAGATGCCATCAATGATGTCATTTAACATGTCATATGTAAAGTGTTAAGCAGTGCTTTGCGGAGATATGAGTTATGAACAACTTATCTAAGACCATCTTTTGAATTTCAGTAGTTTTAATTTTTGGTTTTAACCATAATTTACATTTTAACAGAGTTATTTTCAGCGACTGTTGAAATGCATGTCAATCTCTCACAACTAAAGCTAACCATAACTTCACTTTCACTTTTTTTCAGTGATTTCTTTATTCATATACACTTTCAACTGTTACTTGCATCTAAAGTCCTATTTATGGCTAAACCTGCCACACACAGCTTTTGGCCTTGTACAGCTGGGCTGAGCCACAGGGCCTTACCTTCAGCAAGGCCCTGTGCCTAAACCACAATGGTCAGCCAACTTCCCACTACACGCCTTCGGCTGTGCACTGTGGAAGTTGCCTTAATGGCTTGGTCTATGACAAGGTCCTGTTCCAAACCTACCACAGATGGCCAGTCCCTTTTACATAGGGTCGAATGCCATGACCAGCGGGGTTTGGCCTAGAGTCACTGGATTACAGAAAAGTATTTTTCAAAACATTTTTTCAGGATTGTCGAACGCTTAGACCCAGGAAGGTCTGCGGGGGACTAAGGACTGCTAGGATCAGGATTTGTGAATATGATGATAAAATAATTTTTAAATATCACTTTTAATGCCAGAGAGGTGTCCTTTTGTACCTTCTTTCCAGCACATGGGCCTACTCATCAGAATAGGCTCACTTAACCATGTGGTGCATATTTTATTTTTATTTTTCCCTTCTGGATGCTAAGTGCACCATGTTGGATAATGATGGCCATTACAGAAATCTTTTTCTGTGATGGTCATCCAATCATACCATGACAGATTTGCGAATTTACAGTTGGATTCATGAATCCACAATAGATGATGGGAGAATCCCCACCTCTAGTCCAAGAATGTGCCTTTATTTTTCAAATTGGGTTCAGGAATTCACACTTTTTAAACGTTAATTACTAAAAAAAACCTTTAACAGATTTACACTAAATTCAGCATAGGCTTGATAAAATTCTACCTACACGCCACGTTTGGTGTAATTCAGTCCAGCTGTTTATTCATTATTGAGGAGCAAAGAATATTATGGCAATTAAAATGGGTAATGTCACTTTTGGACAACCCCCTTTTTTGTCCACACTTGAGGGGTTTGCATGAAACTTGCCATGAAGAATCTAAAGTGGATGAACTTTTTTGCAAGTTTTGTATAGATTTGTCAAACAGTGACATAGTATTTAAAAAAAAAAAAAAAAGCCTTATCATTGTTAACTCTGATGTAACTAGAATTACACATTGGCTACTACCAGTGTGTAATGAGCTATGAAAATCTAAGAAGATGACCTTATAGGAGTCCTTATTTTGCTGTCCGAACGTAATGCTTTAAAAACATTTTTCCTGTTTAATAAACTCTATAGTATACAGGCTGTCACTGTTGCGGAGTAGTTAAATTAAATGTCAGATTTTAAAGAGGCACTACATATTTTACTAAGAAGGTGTTAACAATGGGTTCCAGCCCATGTAATCCCCATGGAGTTTTTTTTGGCTACCTGGTTAATGGACTTCTGACATGAGTGAGTCTCACTATCTGAGTTTGTCAGTCCATGCTCTACTTTTTATAATGGATTGAGATTCCAAACTGCCAGTATCCACCTTTTAGGATAACATCCACTGCTGTGCAGATAGGTTGGGAGGCTCAGGGCTGGGTGCACATGAACATTTGCACACATGAGTGTGAACATATGATCTGGCTTAGTGTGTGAAACTACAGTCTAATTCAGCCTGCAATGTGTGCACAGGTAGCCTGTCCAGAAGTGAGCCTTCAGGGGTTGGTGCCGACCTGTGTATTCATTACAATATGAGTGAGCATTATACCGAAGTATATAGAGTGCATTACTGAATTATATACTATGGGTGAAATCTGCACCAAAATACGTTGTGCCCTAATTAGGCCTATGGGATAATGTGATGCACAGACCCTTTAATAAGTCAGGATACCCAATGCAGATCTTACATTAATATCCATATATTTGCACTCCTTGTGGCACTTAAAGATTTATCATTTTTCTTTGACTCAACTCCTAATTATGTTTGGGCTTTTGAATCCCACTGCTGGGCCACATTAATTACTTTGTTGGCCAACTGGACGATTCAAGGTCACCACACATTAGGGCCTCCTCCTGAAAGAGGACAGCGTGGGGACCCAATCTGCAAGTGCTAATTACTTTTGATACCACACCTGGCTTGGGACAGCTCAACACCACAGAATCAAATGAGGATAATCAGACCAACTGAGCCAGACACACAAGAGATGCTGCCATTTGAATCTTTGGAGGGAAGGGATCATGCATCTGTGGCAGTAAGGGGCAGGATGCAGGCTCTCAAAGAAGGTCTTTAAAAAGATCACTTGACAGTGCATCTTGGACATTCCCAAAATTCTGTGCAGGAGGGATGGGCAGAGGTAGATGTTTCACCCTATGGCTGTTCTAGAAGTGAGGTAAATGTGCACTTCTAGAACATTCCACCACCACTTAAAAACCCCTGCACCAGGGAGAGACTTTGCAGCACAGTATGGGTCTGAGGGAAGCAATGCCAGAGACATGCCCAGCTGGAGAAGCAAAGATGCTTGACCGCACTAAAAAGATGAACTCAGGGACTTCAGGTTTAATTTGGCATCCAGGGACCAAGACATATTTTTTCAGGGACTGTTACACTGCCTCCCCACACCTTCTGGAATGAAGTAGTGGGTGGACCTGTAAGAGAAGACCATGGAGGGTTCTAATGGCTTATCTACTGACTGGTCCTGCAGAAGTGTGACATTCAGAAGGAGGGGTCCTTGACTTAAGATGACCCAGATGTTCTGCAAGTGACCAATGGAGGCCGGAAGACCTGAAGGATGCAGGTCTGCTGTGGCTTTTGCTGAGGAATGCCCTGGGCCCCGGAAAAGTGCTAGGTGCCCAGTCAGGAGACAGTCGTGCATAAAGAGAGAGAGCATTCAAAATCAGGCTCAATAGGAACTCTAAAGTTTGGCGGCCATGAGGCCTGAAGAAACTACTGTTAGGGGCTAAAGCGCACCACCAGTAGCACAACAGAGCTTTCCTCATGCAGTGAACCACTGTAAGCATTAATCAACGACATTGTAAGAGGGGACTATCCATACTGATTAAAATAATGTTGTGTTGATTTTATCATGACATATTTCTGGTTTTATGAATGTGGTGACACTCTTATAAAGTCTTCCTTTTGATCACATTAATAGTAATGCATTGGCTTATCATGACATATTTCTACTATTTTTAATGTGGTTATGCCCTTACAAAGTCTGCCTTTTCATAATTACACCCCATTATATTGAGTCTAGTGTAATTGGGAGGGAGGTGGGGGTATCATGGTCTTAGGGTTCAGTACATGCTAAGGATGTGAAATGTTAGGAATGTGTCAACATAGGTATTTCCACCTACCATCCTGCATATATAATTGTAAATTAATGCACAGTATTTGTAATGTGTGCCTAACTAAGTACTTTTCTTGTTCATAAGTAAAAACACTGACTGGACACTGATTTATTGGGTGGTGTTTGTTGTGTGCATGTGAACTGGGTTATCAACCACACCACTTTCCATGTGTATTAATTGGACTGATCTGCCTAGCTACCCTGAGGCAGCCAAGGACTAAAGATGTACTTGGATTCCGGCAGATGGGAGGTTGCGGAATGAATACTAGTGAAGGACTCACAACCTTCCCAAATAACTAACTTTCTTACATGACCTCCATTTTGTGAGCCCAGAATTTTCCCTTTGCCCTAATGTCCAGTTCGTGGCAAAAGACTGCAGAAAAGTCCCCCCCCTCTTCTTTAAGTAAAAAGACTACATACATCTTGCAGTGTGTGTTCAGGAGACTGCTTAATCTGTTTGTGATTTAAATTGTGTTTAGAAACTGTCTGCATCCCCTGTTTTTTGCCTTAAAAAAGCCACATTTCAGAGTGTGCGACAAGCAGTATTTCAGTGTTTTTTTAAACAATCTCACCCTTACCTGGAAAGTAGACTCTGCTAGCTTGGAAGTGTGGATTCAGCCTGTGTGTATCCAAGGAGGTTCTGAATAGAGCAGCAGCTGCCTCCTCCCTACCTCCCTTCCCACAGGGACTGGGCTTAGCTGATTGGCTCGCTGAGTCCCTGGCAACCTGAGCTCTCCTCCCACACCTGCTCTGGCCCCTTAAGTTTGTGGAGGGAAGCCCAAGACAGCCACCTTCATTTTGTGAGCCCAGCATTTTCCCTGTGCCCTAATGCAGCCCAGTGTTCAAGGATTCCTAAAAGACCTAGGTAAGGAGCCCGTGACTCTTCTGGGAAATTGTATTATTTGTTTAAAAGTGTTTTTTTACTGCTACCCGTGCCTGTTTACTGTAGACTCTCTGGGTTTCAGGCAGCTCGACCTTTTTAAAGTGGTGATCTTTTTAGCCGTGACTGTGTGAAATTTCCCTTCTTGTTTGCGGCACAAGACTGCAAAAAAGCCACCACCCCCTCTATTCTAAGTAAAAAGGCTGCATACATCTTGCAGAGTGTGTTTAGGAGACTGCTTAATCTGTTTCTGTGATTTAAATTGAGTTTAGAAACTGTTTGCATCCCCCGTTTTTTGCCTTAAAAAAAGCCACATTTCAGAGTGCACGACAAGCAGTATTTCAGTGTTTTTTAAACAATATCTCCCTTACCTGGGAAGTAGACTCTGCTGGCTTGGAAGTGTGGATTCAGCCTGTCTGTATCCAAGGAGATTCTGAATAGAGCAGCAGCTGCCTCTTCCCTTCCCACAGAGACTGGGCTTCAGTTAACCTGCCCCTTATATACGTTCCTATTGGTTGTTGCATATGGTTTTGTGATAGGTTGTTGGGGGCTGGTCTTTCTATTGGTTTAGGGATTAGAATAGGGCTTGTGATTGGTAGTAGGGCTGAGATTCTGACTGGTTCCTGTTTTTTTAGAGCTGGGTTTATGATTGGTGGTAGGGCTGAGATTCTGATCGGTTCCTGGTTTTTAGGGCTGGGCTTATGATTGGTGGTAGGGCTGAGATTCTGATTGGTTCCTGGTTTTAGGGTTGGGCTTATGATTGGTAGTAGGGCTGAGATTCTGATTGGTTCCTGGGTTTTAGGGCTGGGCTTATGACTGGTGGTAGGGCTGAGATTCTGACTGGTTCCTAGTTTTAGGGTTGGGGTTGTGATTGGTTGTCAGGATTAGGGGTATGATTGGTGATTAGGGCTGGGTCTCCCATTGGTTGTTTGAATTAGGTTTACAAATCTGATTAGTTAGGGTTAGGACTAGGTTTCTATTGGCCAGTAGGGCTATTTATGCCTAGGGCTCAGGGCGTCTCAGCCCGGGCGTCGAGGTTAAGGGTGGAGAAGACAAGGGCAGTTGCCTGTTTGGGCCTGGTCAGGACAGTTAGGGCCTAGGGCCAGAAATGCTGCCCAATTTACCATTTATCAGAAAGGACTTTACATCCTACACATCCATCAACATGCAAACACATTATCTGCAAAGACATCCAACACCTGCATCACAAACTGACCGCAGACATATTGCAATGTCCCATCATCCAACACGATACCCCTTATACAACACATATACACCACAATTATAACAGTCAAACATCTTCATTCTCACAGCAAACACTACTCTGTCCACTCCCACTAACACAACCTGCCATCACCCACAAAACCACACTATACATTACTTTCAGTCTTCCAGATACAGACTCCCTGTTCATTCAAACCAAAAACACTATCCTCTATTTGCTCCACACAGACCACCTTTCATCATAACAATTCCCAAACCCAGCCTTCCAAAACACCATCTACAAACGCCCTTCCCCTCTCTTCACCAATTACACACAAACATACAATCCTCACACTCCACTCCACCACACATATTACCTGTTCCAGTCATCACAACTAACAAACTCCACTGACACACATCCATCCCCTTTTACACACCTCATACATTGATCTCCAAAACACATCAACACCCCTGTAAGACTCTAATTCCAATCACCAGCACTAACACACATTCAAATCCCTCACCGAAAACAACTACATCAATATCCCCTCTCACTATTCCACAAAAACAATACAGACCACACACATCAGCATATCAAACCAACACAAACTTTCATTCTACTTATCGTCACACCCACTCCCACTCTCATGACTACACAAAGAAAACAAATCCCGTCCTATCTTTACACCTACATTCTCACTCTTCCCAAACACCTACCACAAGCACCCCAACCCAGCAACTTTCATTCACCGCCTCTCCTCCACTGCACAATTTAGAGCCTTACATCATGATCCACATGCTCCTCCACCACCCCTAACCCATACTCCATCCACACTAAACAGACGCAAACAAAATAAACAACATGACACTCTTAACAACTTCGCATCCCCTTGTCTATTACATAATAAGGCTACCCTACAAAAAACAGTACACTCTTCATGTCTCTCTCAGTCACCAAGTCCACCACCCACACACACAGACCCAACAAAATGCCTCCTAAACCTGCTGGAAGAGGAACACTATATTGAAAAACAAGACTATTGTGACCCTCACACAGTTATCACAACTAACAGCACACCTGCTTCAAGCTCAAATTATACTGTTTACCCTTCTCCTAAGCAAAACAACACCACCACTAACACACTTTTTCTAAACTGCCAGCTCATAAATACTCGGTCACTCACAAAAAACAAGCACCACATCTACGACCTGCTCACAGACACACAACCTAATTTACTATTCATAACAGAATCATGGTTGGGAGATGACATGGCCCCGGTGTTGCACGAAGCCCTTCCTCTGGATTATCAAACCATCACACAAAACCGTATAGGCAAGAGGGGAGATGGACTAGCTATTATATCCAAACAGGCAATAAAACTCAGTAAAACAGACAACATTTCCATACAACATTGTGGAGCCCTCCTCACCAGAGGCCACCCTACTCCAAATTCCTCCTGTAACTTTCTCCTCCTTTACAGACCTCTACCTAACAACTCAACATTCCCAGACACTTTTATAGATACAATCTCAAATCTTATTACTGTATACTCAAACCTATGCATTCTTGGGGAGCTAAACATTTGGTTTGACCAACCCAATATGCCCCATCCAAAAGCTATCACCACTGGCCAGTCACAATGAACCTACATAAGATTGTACACAATCCCACACACATCGCTGGACACATCCTAGATGTCATTTTTGCTAAGCCTGAACTAGTTACCGTTCATAGCATCACGCCAATCACATGGTCAGACCACCATTTGATAACCTTCCGACATAAAACTCCACAAATCAGCACACCCCACAACTACCTACATACATGCACCCATCGGCCTTGGAGCAAACTCAATTTTGATGACTTAGAAACACAACTAACAGCCAACACAGATCTAGATACAATTAATTCTGTTCCAAAACATTATGAGTGGCTACAGGAAGCTTTTGAAAACTAAACACGACAAGAGAAAACCAACACCTTGGAGAAACACAGAACTTAAAAAGATAAAGCAACAAATCAGAAAGTTGCAGCTGACCTCACTCAAAACAAACAACAGTCAAGACAAACCGCAGCTACACAAACTTAACAGAATATGCAAATCATCAATCGAAAAAGCTAAAACAAGGTACTACTCAGACAGAATTCAAAATGCTAAATATGCAACCAAAACATTTATAAAATTCTCAATGAATTTCAAAAACCTACATGTATAGAAGGAAGTCATCCCACTACTCAAGATTTCACAAACAAACTGGCAACGCATTACACAACCAAGGCAGACACACTGGACTCCTATTTAAAACAGAAAAAAACCATCAGCACCAACCCCTTTCCTAAAATAACCTCTAAGAATAAACCAACCCAGCCTCTACAGTCCTTCAAACACATATCCCAAGGTGAATTTATGGATTTGGTCAAAGCAAGCAGACCTTCCGGTTGTCCTTCTGACCCTTGTCCACCACACATCTTCAAGAACATTCTTTTATCTAATTCTGCTGCCACACCTGTAAGAAGAATCATCAACAACTCTTTAACTACAGGAACCTTTCCTGTAGACCTAAAAAAAGGCATACATATGACCGTTATTAAAGAAAACAAACCTAGACCCGCAAGACCCCAACAACTACAGACCAATCACAAATGGACCTTTCCTGGGCAAACTGATGGAAAGAGCAGCATTCGTCCAGATGTCACAGTTCATTGAAGACAATTCTATACTTTCGGACTTCCAAACTGGATTCCGCACAGGAAGAGGCACTGAATCGGCACTCATAGCAATCTGGGATGATCTTAAAAACACAATCGACCATAATGGAGTTGCTGCACTACTTCTCTTGGACCTCTCGGCTGCCTTTGATACGGTTGACCATGACACACTAAGTCAAAGACTCCACGAAGCCGGCATAGAAGGGACTGCTCTCGACTGTATTACATCCTAACTTCAAAACAGATCTAATATCATCTATTCTCCCCCCTTCTCTTCCAAACCCTACCTCGCAAAAGCAGGGGTCCCCCAAGGATCAATCATCTCACTTTTGCTTTTCAACATCTACATCATATCATTACCAGAACTGATCAATGATTTTCATCTCATATGCTACAACTATGAAGATGCCACATAAATACTACTTAAATTAGAATGCCCCAAAAACATTGAAAACTCTGAAATCTTCAGTTGCCTCAAGGCCATTGATCAGTGGATGACCTGGAGCCATCTCAAACTAAATGCCTCCAAAACAAAAATACTCATATGTGGTGACTGGAAAAGTTATGACCCACTGTGCGCCTGGCCTGACAATCTCAGACCACCTCCTCAATTATCCAAGGAAGTTAAAAACCTTGGAATCACCATGGACTCCAAATTAAATATGAACGCCCAAGTGGACAAATTAGCACGAACAAGCTTCATCACCTTGAAGACTCTACGACGCATCTTCCCCCACCTCGGATTTCCACACAAGTTGCAAGCTACTATCTCGCTTGTACTATCCAAACTGGATTATGCCAATGGGCTCTACCATGGATCATCTCTATCTATTATGAAAAAACTACAACATATTCAGAACTCCTCAGCCAGGCTACTATTACATGTAAAGCCACAAGCCCACGTTTCCCCTGCCTTGATAGCACTACACTGGTTACACGTTGCCAGAAGATGCACCTTCAAGCTGCTTTGTATCACCCACAAAGCTATACATGGAACAGGACCGCTTTTTATCAGAAACAAAATAACCAAATTCATCCAACAAAGAAAACTCAGCTCAAGAAGCCTTAGAACACCACCATACAAGAAAAAGACTATAGGTGGTACATCCTTCTCCGTTCAAGCAGCCAATTATGGAATTCATTACCCCCAACTATAAGAGCCACAGATAACTATCTTGTCTTCAGAAAACTACTCAAGAGTTGGCTCTTTCCTTCATAACCACCATATTCTTACAGCTATGGACTGCATCTGCCTATGTTGATAAATATTTTTTATCTGACTGTGTGTATATTCTAGTTATATATAGTTCTTTAGAAAATATGTATTGCTACTATGTCATAACACTAAACTTCAAACACACTCTTTAAACCTGTTTAACTAATGTATATTTACTCATGGTTTAAACGTGTATATGTATGTACATATATGTGTGCGTATGTGTGTATATATATATATATATATGTGTGTGTGTGTATGTGTGTGTGTGTATGTTATTCTATGCTTAACCTGTTCATAGGGCATTGCATAACTCCTAGATAAGTTGTTATACTAGATAATTATGAATCCCTGCTCTCATCTTATAGCACACTTGTCTACCCATCACCATATGTCATGTCTCTATCAATCTATCCTCCATTCCCATTCTGACTCATCCCAAATCTATTCTACTACTTTCATCTCCTAAATAACCCTGCCTAAGCTCTTCCTTCCTCTTCCACATATAATTCACCCAAACCTCACTTTACTACCATGACCCTCCCAAACAACCCTACTATATTCTCCCTCATTTATCTCACCCTGCTACTATGATCTCCCTAACCCTTTCCACAGACTCTTCCCTCTTTACTCATCCCAAGCCTAAATCCTATTACCATAAACTCCCAATTAACACTTCTGGATTCTCCCTCCTCCACCCCTCCATTACTCCAGTCAATCTAACTAACAAACTCACATATCCGCAGCTCAAATGAACTCATAATAATACTAAAACTGTACTCATATTTCCCTATTCTGATCCACCACTAATTCTTTTTGGGTTCTGGAGTAGCGTGCTACTTGCAGAAAAGCGCTTTGACGCCTCCTCAGGGGTAGTAATGCTACATAAATACTATTACAATAGAAGATGAATAACACAATTAACTGAATAGGTTGAAATGAAAAACATCTCTGGCCGTCTTGTGTATCATGTAATTTGCTCTTGGTGTTCCAGAGGATTCAGTATATCAGAACCCAAGCCACGGCAGCCTATCACTCACAGGAGAGCCACGATCACTCCTCATTAGTGTGTGATAGAAAGTCCCATTGACTGAGCTTGTCACAGAAGGCCCTGCTACTAGAATGCTGATCATTAACATGTGGAATAATGTTGTGAACAATACGAAAAGGATATGGACTTCAATCAATGAATCATCCAGATTGACAATGAGAAGATGTAGCTTAACGGCCAGAGATGGAAACTCTGGAACTGGTGAAACATACTTGGGTCCTGGCATCACCTCAACATTCTGCGATTCTGGGCAAATCACTTACTCTCCCCTGCCTAATGTCATCTGCAATGTGTGTAATGTAATCTGGTATTCATGTAACGTGCTTTAATGTTTTTGGGGCAAGTTTCCATGACATAAAACTGCAAAATAAAAAAAACTCAATTAGCATTATGACTTTGGAGGCCAAGTATCGCAATGGCATTGCACTCTCTTCGCACAGGCAGGAAGTGCTTATTTGGGCCAGCCATCTTGTGCAGTAAGTGAAGCAGTTGATGGCATGTGGAAGGCTGTCTTAATATATCAATTTGCTTAATTTGCTTCATTCTCTCCACTCTAGCTCACCAGTGACTGGCTCTTATAAATAATTATTTTTGTAGAGACCTGGTGGACGTTTTTGGAGAGGGAGTGGTATTCTAACAGTGGTGTCAAGCAGTGCTTTAAATGGGCCGGTACTGCCTGGTACTGAGTACCAGCACTTTTTTATTTTGAGAGGGAGAGTACCAGCACATCTCAGGAAAACGTAATACTTTTAATTGGAGAGTACCTGCACTTTTCGGAAACAAGCAGGTACTCTGGCACAGAGTACCTGCACTTTAATCTTTCCATTTCAAGCACTGGTGCCAAGTAATGGCACTATCTTAATTTTATCAACTATTGTTTCAGCACAGTAATTGCCCTGTCCAGCTTTTGTATTGTGTCCTTCCCTGAAACAAGATGTGTAGCTATTTTCCTGAATGCAATGCTGTGGTATAAACCACTCCACCACACATGAATGAACTCCTCAATATCCTCAGAAGGGTACCACATTTTAAAGGACTCACTTCACTGGTGCCTTGTTACACACTTTTCGGTGAATAGGCACCTAGGGTCACCAGTTCCAGCAAAGCTTCGGCAGGTCTAGTGAAAGACGAGCTAGCACCCTTACCTCCCACCACTGGGAATCTGGATCTCCTCTCAGCAGCTCAATGACGTCACCTGTCTGGAATGTAAGGACGGGTTTTCCCGGAGGTGCAGGGTTGCCATAGTAACTGTGGACCGCCACCATTTTGGGACCTGGCAGAGAAATACAAGAGGGACACAAATATAAAAGAGTGTTCTCACAATTGATTGCACTACAAGAACCGTGGGGTGAAGCTTTCATTCATTGGAGGATAGAATGAGATGTAAGCAGATGACATCAGACAGTATGATGACATTGAAAAAACACCAGAGTTTTTTTTTAAAGAAAGTGTCATCAGATTTGCTGCTGACCTAATCATATAATGTTCTGGCGTCATAAATCAGTATTCCTACAGTTTGATTAATGGGGGGAGCGCGCAACAGAACAAAATATACATCCAATGACATCGGTGAAATGCATAAGATCCAAATGCTGTAAAGGAAGTTATTGAAGCTGAAATGAAAGCATGTCACATTTACTTCATCACTTTACACCAAAGAGGTTCTGCATCACAAACACACAACACCGACAAAAAATGTTCACACAAGAGCCAACCTGCATGTCCATGAAAACTGCATCATACATGTCAACCCAATAGAAAAGGCCTTACCAGAGCCCATGCTGACAGGATCCTGAAAGAGAAAGAAAAAGGCTGGATTTAAAACTTTAAAAAATACAAATTAATTGTATTCTTTACAGATGGAAAATCGAGAAACCATAGAAACCAAGGCAGCTGAGACCTTTTTATCAGCACTTGTACAGGCATTTTTAGGTAAGGGCATCACCTTGTAGTGTCTTTCAGCACTGTTCATTCTCTGTAGTTTGAGTGTGAGTGATTGTCCATATCTCAACAGCCATACTGGGTTGTGTGATAAGGTGGCCAAATGATATTCCTCTGGTGCGGTGGTGTGTATGTAAGCAATCAGGTTTGATATTTTGCAATCATGAGTATTGTATTATGTGAGGTGTGTGTTGTATCATAGTGAAACATCCCCAAAGTTAGACTTTAGATCTGTGTGATCTTGCAACAGGACAGACTACAATGTAAGGTGAATGAGTAATCAGGTGCCTGGGTTTGCAATAACATTGATCTGTGCATCCTCACACCGCACGGTGAATGGGCATGAATTCATTGCCACACACCCAAGAAAAGATCAATGCCCCGGCTAACACTTATAGAATATTAAATTATACCTAGAAATGGCCGAGTTATGTATGATTATTTCTAAAGATCTCAGGAAGCAAATGAGAATTTTGTTGGCAGACATAAAATCGATTCAATATTTCAGTGGTAGCAGAGGCAAGCAGGGAAAGTACTGGTGACGTGGTCATCATTTAAATGATGTATGAAAACTGAACAGACCAAGGCACCTTTGAGAATCTCTGTAGGGAGATTTATAAAAAGGGCAGTTTCCGTGTAATGCTACAAAACTGACTGATCAGGGTATCAGATCCTTAAAGCACGCTCAAAAATCCAAGACCCTCAACATATGGCAGTGTTCACATGATGATGAGCCATTTACAAAAACTAAAATCCACTTACGAGATCATCTGGAGCGACTGAAACAAAAAAGGAAAGAGAATAAATTGTTAAAATCCAGTGGGATTTAATAAGAAATATGTTTAAACAATTAAAGACCATGGCAATGTCGTCTGAAGCTATCTTTCAGTCGGCCATCCCTGCCAGGCTACAGATTTAACTTTTAAAACCTCTTGTGAGTTTACGGTTGCTAGCATCTGAATGACTGCAAACGGAGGAACTGCAATTACAATTACAGGTCAAGTCACCACACGTGCATACTGAACAATGTGGTCGCCATTTTGATTTATTCTCAGTTTACCATTCCAAGATGGTAGCACACAGGGAAGAGGGAGAGCAAGTAAACAAATGCATTATTCTAAAGTTCTGAAACCACAAGAACAAATAGCTCCTCTAATGTATGCAGCGGAAGGCTACGAGTCATCTTATTAAAAAGATGGCAAAGAAGCTATGTTCCAGCGGAGCGACAAACACAGAAAGAGGAAGGAAAACTATTGAATAAAAATCAAGCAAAAAAGATTGCCATGGAAGAAAACTGAGAGTTGATGATTTTCCATAGTGACTAGTTCAGAGTTAGGAGAAGGTGGTCCCATTGGAAGGGCAAGAGCTGACTTTTGAGAAAACAGTGAACATAGGAAGTTCTAACTTAGGGTTTTCACAAATATGCCCTGAACTAGAGCGTATCCTGAAGCATGCTCGCTTAGAACACCCATTTGCTCCCTGCTCATTTTTATGGCGTAATTAAGACAATACCTCTGCTGCCTCTTTTAATGCATTTATATGGAAGAGTCTGTAATTCCCAGTACAGTTAAAAACAGTTAAAAACAACACATGCTTTGAAGTAAATTTATTTTTGTTGTGGAAACACATCTTTTCGCCGGAAATCCACAGTACCATACTGGAGGTATTCATATGGTGAAAAACAACAGCCACAATTATTGGATTTTATTTTCTTATGAAGCAAAAAAATCCCTTAAGGTAGTGAAATATTTTTAAATAAAAATGTTTATGTAAACAGATTAGGAACATAAATCCCCATTAAAAATTATTTTTTATTTGAATTTCGTAATTATTCCTAGTTGTGCAATTTAATCACACACCCTTATTATCTAACATGTTTTATGAATAATATTTGACCTAAAAAGACAAGCAAGCACAAAATATGTGAACAGATTGTTATGGAAGAGTTGGTAAGTGGATACAGAAATACAAAATGAATCATGTCCAAGGCTGTTCTGTTCACATTATGCTCATAGAATCGGTAATTATTTTTTGTAACACTTCTTAAAATTATAAACCAAAATCAATATACGCGGGTCCAAAAGAAATTACTTTCTCATAACATTCCACTGCTCGCTCACATGCCTAGAATCCTTCAAATTACTTTTTTACTGGAAATCCTTGAGGCAAATTTATTTGCATAAATATTCATCAGTTTCAAACACAAAAGAGCTTGGCGTGAATGTTAAACACTTCCCTTGCCCGCTAACACCCCAGTATGCTGAATCATTCCCCAATAGCGCTCAATGGCAGTGAACATCCTCACAGGCAGTCATAGGTAAAACCAAGACACGGGAACCATACAAAGGGCGGATCCTACGGCTCAGAGGACTGCAGGAATCTTTACTTGACCTCACGGTCTCTTGCTTGAGTCTGTGTAGGTTTTCTCAGCCGTTCACTCTTCCAAGGCAGATAAAATGAGTACTACTGTGTTGTGTAACAATAAAAAACTGTTACACAGCCCTAAGATACCCCTCTTCATGAACGTGCACCTTACAAATAAAGTTGTTTTGCTGAGTGTCCTATTTTAACCAAAATTTGCTAACGTAAGAGAGTATCAGGCTTAGGTTTGATGCTGCTCTTCAGGGGAGGGCACAGGGATAAAGTTAGTTTTAAATTTGAGGCCGTGTTAGTTTTTGGGCTAGGACTGGGCAGGGGGTAACTGAGGTGTGAGATTATTATTCAGTTTAGGCTCATGACATGCTGTAGGTTGATGGTTACCATGAGTGACAGCCTCAGAGCTGAGGTTATCCTTTTCATAGTGACACTGCACAGGGAGCACCAGCCCTAATTCAGTCCTATGGTCAGGCTTAAGGTTAGCATTAGACATAGGTGCAGGATATAGGGCAGCGTTTATTGTAGGGCCAGCTCACAGGGTTAGGGTTAGTTTCATATTTTAATTAGACTTTAAGAACAGAGTGAGCATTAACATTAAGCTATAAGGTCAGGGCAGGGTTTAGAGTTAGACTTTAAGGTCATGACTAGGGTTGATATTAAAAGGATGGACATAGCTAGGCTTACATTTGTTTCAATTGTTCCTTTACAGACATTTCATGATTACATTTTGGGATTATAGTCAAACATTATAACCATTTGTAGGCATTTAACTGAAAAAACAGCTAGCTGTGTTAGGGCTGAGGCGGTGGGCGCAGTCGAGCTGAAGAAGTACACAACCTCTTGGAGTCAGAATGCCAAGCTGGAAATTGGCATCATTCAGCTTTTCAAGCAAACAGACTGGGGAGAATTACCTGCTATGATGTGAGGTTTGGAAGATTGTCAAGCACCTGTTTACATCACCAACTGCAAACACAGTGACAAAGCCTTCTTCTAAGCGGTGTTAATCTCTTTCTCCACCTGCTCAGTTTATACATTATGTGTCCTTTACTTAAGCACCCTATAATTTAAGGGGATGGTGTCTTAGCAGAGTTCCCATAACTTAAAGTTAATAATTTTGACCTTTCAACTTAGTTAGACGGCAAGATAATTCCATTTGCAAATACATAAAACTCAAATAGCTCCTTTTCAAAACTCCTGAATGACATGGAATACGTTCTTCAGCACTCCCCCTTCCTCAGTTTGTTCATTGGACATCCCCCAAAGTGTGTTTACTTTGCCAACATCAGACTTGGCAGTGACATGAGATCAATAGGAGGGATCAAATACTTTTTGTCAAGATTTGACTTGGTCATAGCAACTAAGCTTCAAGCCTCAAGCTTTGTGCAACTTCTCTTTGGGGAACTGGCTATTGCACTCAGAGCGTCAACAGTAGCTTCGTTTTCATTTCATAAAATAAATAGCAACAACACATGAATGAAAACATCAAGATGGTGTAAAAGAAAGGCAAAGCTCTCCTAACTTGATGTGATCTAAATGCAGTGATATGTTGTTAATCCAAAGTTGGATTTTAATTACATTTAAAAGAGCATTTTGTTTTCCTTTATAACCAAAATTGGTTGTCACTATATTGCAATCGAAATAATGAAATTCAAATATATTATAACTACTATATTTCCTGTCTCTGCACTGTTGAACTAAGTATATATCCACATCCTGGCACCAAAACCTACATTACAAGGCAGTGCTAATGTAAATATTGTGGATGCAAAATTTTTGTACGTGGATATTTCTAACAGATATGTAGATACTTAGAATACACTCAAAATATCCTATTATTCACAGTTTTGTTTCAAATTCCCACAAAAACCAAAATAGGCAACGTCCCAACATTCTCACAAATGTATGCAAAGTCACCTTCTCCCAGAAAACCTATGGATATCTCAGGCACTTCTCAGTTAGAAGTCAATTGAAAGTCTGCACTGGACATGCTTTTTGAAATAGGAATCTAGCAAGAACAGATAGTGAAAACTATTCCTATGGTAAAGAAAATACATTTCAGAAGATAGTAACAGCTGGGTCAAGCTCCAATTACTTACTTATTTTGCATGGTGGTATAATTTCAAGACATTCTTTATGGGCTCCAACTCCACATTTTGGACAAAGATATCCTTGATAGAACGTCCCTCTGGGAAAAAAAGAAGAAAAGCTATCAAACTAAACAGAGGGTATTACATTGGCTATCTCTGAAAACATTATGTCCAGTGTCAGGCTAACCTTATCAGCGTTTTTTGTGCATGGAATGGATTTGTTTTCAATGATATTTGTTTTAAAAGAAAATAAACTAAAAGAACAAAGTAGTGGTAATTAAGATGGCGGAACGTAAGAGAAAAAATGGTGGTTATGTGAAAGTGCAGAGATACACAAATGGAAATAAGGAATCAAATCTAATGAATCAAAAAGAAAAAAGTGAAAAGCAAGAAATCAAAAAGAAAAATAATGAGTGATAGTTTGTTATGCAGACAGTTTCAGAGTATGTCTTCAACAATTAACATTAAACATTTTCAAGAACCACCTTTTACAAACTATTTAAACACACATTAAGTATATTTAGTCATCAGCCTACAACCCAGCTCGACAATTCACAGCCTCAGTCTTTAAAGGAAGACGATGGACCAGCATTCTAATTGCAATTTTTTATTCATGTCACTTGCAGCTAAAACATGAAGTCACAAAATCAATGTTAGGTGAGCACAAAGCAGACTAATGGTATTTTTCCAGATGAAACAGATATCTTATTTACAATCAAACACTTTTCATTGTTTTCATGAATTGCCATTCCTAGTTTCACCACAGACATACCACAAATGTCAGATTGCATAGAACAAATATGCTGCTATCTATACCTAAATATTATATCAATTCGACTGACCACTCATTTTTCTAATATTTAGTTTAATCTATCAATATAGAAAATACAGTTCAGAAAATGTATACAGTCAGCATGACAAAAGAGCAACAAAATGGCTTTGAAAGAAACTACACATCAAGAAATGTGGCCTCTTAAAGCATATCCTGAACATACTATGTGAGCGGCCACCTACTAGAACTTTACCCACCTTAAAAACTTCTTGCATGCTTTGCAGTTGGTGGTTTTCTCAAATGTGTACATCTGGAAGTTGTGGTGATTGGCATTGGCTTTATCTGGTTTAATGTTTGACCTAACATTTAAGGAAAAAAATGTTGAGAATGTGCATGCATTATTGCTAATTTACTAATTTCATTGTTTATTGCAAAGAACTGATGAAGAAAATAAATACTAAAGAAGGCTGTTTTATTAGAAGGAAATATTAAAACGCAGTAAACCATCTCTCTTTCACATAAAAAGGGCATTCAATAGATTTCTATATATAATGCTCCAGTTTTCAATTCTGTCCATCTTACAACAAATGTCAAACAAGTCCTGTTTGATGGAATTTAAGTAATAAAAGCACAAGGCACTATCTCCTTCAACTCTGCTATTTACTTTAAAACCTACAAATCGGTGACTGAGATGCTAGATTTTATTTTAGATAGTCGATGGTGCTAGTATTATGGTACACATACGGTTAACTCAAATGACTGCTTTAAGAAAAGATGCAAAGGAGTGGCATTAACTCCTACAACATGGCCACTGGTAGGACCCTGGATGGACATAAAGCACTTACTCCTGTTAGGACTCAACAGACGACTTTATGCCTGGTTGTTTAACTGTGTGTCCAAGGAAGATAGGCCTTTGGCACTTCTAGTAGGATTTCACGCAGTAAACAACACAGGAGTCTTAACTTTGCATACTGCGTATTAAGCCTCTTTGGTTTCTCAACAGATACAACACGATTGGTTAATTTTGCATAGTGGGTGTTTTTTCAGATGTTCTGTGTAGCTTTTACAACTAAAATCATCGTATATACAAATATATCTATTCATACACTCTCTAGAACACCTCCTGCTTACCTGTGGCGATGTTTCAAGCGCCATGTTTGAAGTACAAATATGAACCTCACACAGTCAAAATCTCTGATATACAACATCTAATTCTCTACCAATCATCAACTCCAAAAGGGTGCCCGTGAAACTGATGCAAGTCTGAGAGCTTTGTGGGCTCGTAAGGAGTAAAATGCACTATAGTAAAGCTACCACACAATACAATGTTGTGAAAAGCACGTATAAAAAAGTCCTTACATGGCCATCTCGAACTGCTCCGTCCACCTCCTCTTCATGTCTTCTGTTTTGCAGAGAAACTGGAAACCCTGTTTCCCCTGGAGATGAATTAAATAGAATCCGTAGGACCACTGTGAAGGAAACCAAAAAGACAAGAAAATGTTTTTCTTCTAAGTATGTGAACTTCACCTTTGCAGAAAATAAAATTAGACATCAAACCCCTTCCTAAACCTGCCTCATTTGCCTTGCAGGAGGTAGGGTTGCATGATTGTTCTGTATCAGGAGATCACAGCTGTTATAGTCCTGGGCTTTTCTTTTTGGAAATAATTGTTAAAAGAAACAAGTGCCCAACTGGTTCAATCAGAGCAAACTAAAAACTATAACAATTCTCAGAAGACGCCAATTTGATAAATAAAAGCCCAAGACTGGAAACAGCATACTAATGGCACAGCAAACTCTGAAAACCTTTAATTTCCATCATTTACCACAGGATGGTGGGTTCCATTTACTGCTACTGACAGGATGGTTACTAGTAAACTACTGCTGACAATATTTTTACATTGGTTCTCAAAAAAATAGACCTGCTCAAGTAGCAGTATTTGCTCTAACAGTACAATGCTTTCAAGGGAATGCATTTTTTATACACATCTCCTGGCTAAAATAGTGCAAATTACAAACAACAGAAAACGCAAAATAAAATACAAAGCACTCAATACTGATTCAAAGCCTTCTTGAGACCGCGGTGCCGCAGTGATGTTGGTCACTGTGTCTGGTGTCAGTCTAACCACCACAATTACACTTTCATCTCTTTAGATCATGTAGGGCACAAAATCAGGCTTCAATGGAAAGAGTTGAGCACAATAAGCAGTGAAAAGGTCTTTGCTTACCATTTTCCCATGAGACTAGAAGGCATAGAAGGAACAGATTGAATAGTTTTGATTAAACTCAAAGCTTATAAATCAAGGTCATGCAGAATAGCTTTTCAGTCATTCCTCAGGCATGCAATCCAATAGCACATCACTAGGTAACAGCAGAAAGAGGTTCTGTAAACTGATATAATACCTGCCTTTGGAAACACTGACAAATTGTATTTAGTGTTGAAGTTCTATAGATATGAATGTGAAAGAATGACGGAAAAGAGAGAACCGTCCTTTCTTGCTTTGCAGGGTCCTCTGAGACCTCGAGCTATGAATGAAAAGGTTCTTTAATGCCGAGGTTTCTACTGGTATGCCCAGGTGGGAGCAGAGCATTTGTAGGCCAAATGGACAGAGATGGTTTAACGCATTACAAAGTGGGCAATTGCCCAGGGCCCCACCTTCCAAGGCCCCCCACCCCGGGATACTAAACTTTCTCTCTAGCACACTTCTGCGTGTTTCTGTATCTTAATATTTAACATATAAGTAAATATTTTTAGGCAACATAGGACTTGAATTAGCAAGAAATTGGGGAATAAAATTCAGTTATTCCAAACATAAGCACTCAACATGTTTCTTGACCTAGGTCAAATATCCTTAAGATGACATTGCAAAGGGGAAGCATTTTAGGGCAAGTGCTGCAGCTGGATGTTGCCGTGGTTATAATGTGAAGGGCTCTCTCACAAGAGGGATGGAAATATTACCTAGACTTCAGAGGTGGTGGAAGATTAGTAGATAACCATTCATGTTGTTTAAAATCACATCTTTGTGTGTTTAGGGTGTAAATATGTTGGGCTCTATACATGTCGGCACGCAACAACTGCAAAGTGCTCAAAATGAGTGGCTGTATCCTTCAAGAGTGCCTTTCAGTACAGTGATACGCACACAAGGGATTGCGGAGATCATCAGAACACCATTTAAAGGTTCAGGTTAAACGTGGGAGGGCAAGAAAGGCCAGAGGTAAACAGCTTCCTCTCTGTACAGGTACTAGGTACCTTAGATGGGCAGTGGTCTCATTCTGGAAGAGTTGTTTCAGAAGCATGCAGAAAAGAGTGCTTTTTAGGCGTTTTGTAAATATAAGATAGTTTAGTTATTATCTCAGAGTTTGTTCCAGTTCACAGTTGCTTAAGGATCTTTCCTCTGTGTCTCATCTTTGCTCTAAGGTTACGGGTGGAAACAAGAATAACAGCTGAAAACAGTAGTTCACACTCAAATCACGTTTTACCTGGAAATGGGCAACGCAACAAAGGGTGACATCCCATAATACTCTCTGGCCCACTTATTGCTGACTTGCACTTCACTGCATGAATCTAGTCATCCAAGAGGACACTGGATGATATTACCCTATTCCCAGATGACGCTCTTGGAAACTAGAACAAACTATGCATAATCACGTATGAAAAGATCAAACAGAAAAGTCCTCCTTCAAAGGCTAAATGGATATCAGTGTCTGGCAGTCAGTGAGGTCTTAGGAGCAAAGAATCCTTCAACTGGAAATTCAAACTAAAGAACCTCCCAAGCTTTGAAACAGCCTTTCTCTGGCAATGCATCAAGCCCAAGGAACTCTTAGATTTCACAAGAACTCAACCCCCCTTTCTTCGAGGACATTAATAAAACACCATCTTTTCTATCTTTACCTAGACATATTTGACTATGAAGATCTCCTGATTTTATTCCACTAATCAGTGTCTCTCTTAATTACTTGCTACATTAATATTCTTGCAGTTTCTTAATGTTTTGTTGTAGAAGATACTCAATCTCTTTGATGGAGTCTTACCACAGAAAAAGGTTAAATACATGAAAAACACAAAATGAAAGGTGTGATTCTGTAGGTTGATTGTGCTCCTTTCCCTAAAGGCATTATATATGGTGTAGATGTTCTGTAACTAAATCTCATGCAATAGGATGCAGTGGAGTGATTACAAAGCGAGGCTGGCATGCTTATGCTTTGTGAGAGTCAAAACAATCTGGCGACCATCTCTGAATTCTTTGCAATGTTCACTTTTGTAATATAGGTAATCTGCACAGATGATTTTACAGATAGAGTTAAAATGCTCACTTTTTCTTATTTCAATCAGTTATTGTTTTCATTTCATCATTTTTCTGATTTGCACATTGTTATATCGTGTTGTTCTTCAATTTAATATTTCTGAGATGGGGGGCTTAATCGCCAAACATTAGCATATCAGTACTGTACAAAACATATTAAAGATTAAAACTATATTAAGCAGTGTATGAGGGTTAAAACAATAATAGACTAAGAATTATTGAAAAGTAAGAAAATCCAACCTTTAAGTAAAATATAGGTAAAATGTCACCGACCTTAGACACTCCCTTCATTAACTCTGGCCTGAATTTTAATGATTCAGCTTTCTGCTCTGGTACCTTTATATTCACATGTGGAATAGATTTTCCTACCTTTAAGATTCACCAATAATCATAAGACTACTTATGGAAAAGTACATCCACTGCTTATGTTTTTATGCAAGAAAAAATTTTTTTAGAATGAAACTTCTGCATGAATAAATTCTGAGGAAACATACATTAACATCTAATAATCTACTGCCCCCTCAATGATAAAACATTTTTACTGTGGAGAAACACTTTTCTCTACACTCCATCAAAAAATAACTGTAGGCAAATAATTATTTCCCTTTTCAAGGTGACAGGTGGGAGGAAACCTTCCATTTTCTAACTCTGGAAAGTCACATATTCTTCGTTTTGAAAGGAATTCATTTGCATGTAATTCCAGGGTAGGTAACCTCTCGCAAACGTATTTAAAATATCCACAATTCTTTGGTATTGTAGGTGCCCACTGCACTTTGCAACCCAGCCCCTAGGCACTGCAAATGTGGCAATTTCGTTATAAAAGCTATGTTTTTTATTTGTTGTACTTTTTTTTTTTTTAAACAAAAATATACCCCCATTCTGATTGGGTGAATCAGGATGTGAGCTCTCCAATCATATTTGCTGTTTCTGGGCAACTATTTCACACTTGCGTGGTGAAAAACCATTGTGAATGACTGAAAGGAACATTCTGTTAAGTGAGTAACCAGTTTAGCCTCCTTTTACCTCAACAGAGTCAGCCAAGCGAACACAAAAAAACAAATCTAGTTTTAACAAAACCTATCCAGCATAGAATACCTGGTATACACTAGTGACTAGAGAGCACAAAGAAACATATCAACAAAACACATTGTGTTAATTTCTGGCATGTATACTCCAACAATACATCTAGTAAGAAAACAATATGCAGATATTAAAAACAATGGAATAATTCAGTGGAATAAGACGCTACGGAAGAGTCTGTACAGTTCCATTACAGGCAGTTAACATTCCTGTGAGTTAAGCACATCACAGCCTTTATTTTTAGGAGATAACATGCGCATATCGAAACACTGAATATCAATTTGTTTTACGTAAGACACTTAGGAATCTAATCCGTGGGGGTGGCAAATAAAAGAGGCAATGAGGGAGGATGTACAAGGGAACTAAGACAAAGAAGAAATGTTACAGCAATACATGTGCTTAGTGGTGAGTATAGGATAGTGGTGACCACCAAATGACCCTCAGACTTACGAAGCAGGGAAACAGATTTCATCTCGTTCACAGCTTAAAGTCATGCTGGATTTTCCAAAGTGGGTTTGTCAATGGGAAATTGTAGGATACACTCAAAGACAACAGAGGCAGCAACCGCAATCAAAAACAACAGTGGCACCAACCTCAATCGAAAACAACAGAGGCACCAACCTCAATTAAAGACAACACAGGCACCAACCTCAATGAAAGACAACAGAGGCACCAATCTCAATCAAAGACAACTGAGGCACAACAGAGGCACCAACCTCAATCAAAGACAACTGAGGAACGAATCTCAATCAAAGACAACAGAGACAGCAGCACCAACCACAGCACTGACCATTTAATCACTACAAACCGAAGATGATGTAGCCTGGAAAAGGACAGGATGGGTACATGCCACAGGAAAATAGAAGCTAAACTCCCAACCCTCACACTCATGGCGATAAAATTAATGAAGTCACATATATAATAAAAAAATGTTGTCAAAAGCTGTATAACAGATCATAACATATGATGAAACCAGTGACTTCTAGGATCCATCAGTGGCATGGAAATAGTAATGTCAAACATACCCCAGGACAAACTAATTACGTAGCCAGGATGACGGCAGAAGATAGATGCGATTTATTCAAACTTAATGAAACCATCACTAAAATTCCATAAATAGGCCCAAGAAAGGTTTGCAGACTGTCCATGGGATTTAGTGTATTAGCAATAGCGTGAGGTGACTAGGTGGACAGGTGATGAAGTGGAGTCTGCCACATCAAGTACCACAAGGAGCAACCTTAGGCCTCGGGATCTTTAGTCTGTTCATTAGCAACAGACTAGAAAGAACCAGAAATAAGGTTATCTTTGTATATCTTCGAAATTCAACAAATCTACAACAGTTGATAGCCCCACACAGGGGAACAGAAATAAGACATGATTTTGAAAAAGGTGTCAGAGGTGGTAATTAATCTGCATTGCAGCCAAAGTTAAAGCCATATTTTAAAGCAGGGAATTCCTGCCACGCAGCACAGGTCAAAGGTTAGTTTTTAAAGCCTACCAGACCTGAGATTAAGTTCTAGATGACAGAAACTTTAATTACTTAAATGTTGCTCTAACATGTGATAGAGCAATGATCAAGGACATAAGCTAAATGTTGGGAAGGCCAGGTCTGGCGTGTCAGTCAACCAATGACGCTAGTTGGACTAATGTAACCATTACAGGAATCCCTGTTAAATCTCCAGGTCACTGGTTCAAATCAAGGGAGGTCCACCATGCATTTCATGATTCTGAGGTGGATAAAAAGAGTACTATTAAGATAGGTATCAATAAATGTGTGTTATTCAGCCCCAAGATGCACCATGGGGTGAACATGCGATCTACACAAACACCTCATGTTCATGGTAATGAGAGGATGCTGGGATGAGGATGAAAACAAACCTTCCAATCCTTCAACATCTCCATAAACAATGTAAAGCTCATATTCAACTATCGCTTGCCATCTCCATGTTTGAGGTCAACACACCCCTAAAGAACTTACAACCACATTTCTGAGAATATCCAAGCTCTGAATAAACAAAGGAAGTGGACGCTGAACCCTTCGGCACACAGCTACTTCAAAAACATTGCTAACAACAAACACTCCATTCACAGATAGGAAAGAAAATGGAAGAAAAACAGAAACCCTTGAAGAACTCACCAACAAATCGTCATAGCAGCCAAACACGAGTACTAGTCGGATACCATCAATTAAGCTGCCAACAGAAGCAGAACTTTTTAAAGATTAGCAAGCACTGCACGAGCCCCTTGCTTGCCCTTCCTATTCCACATGGCACGGAAAAGAGCAATTCCATCAACCTTTTTGTCAATTAAAATTTAAATAGGATCCCCAGCCACACTCTGAAGATTCAAAAGAGATTCATTTACAACGTACTTCTCTGCTTGTACTACATAGTCAGTGGATACCCGTTAGTACACATGGGCACCTCTAGATTCTAGAACATCCCTCCAGTGTCTCTCCGCACACCTGCAGTCAGGGCACCGCCATACTAGAGACAAAGACGTGCAAACAAGAAAGCAATATGGCTAAAGGCCTTCCCCAACTATGCACCCAAGATCTGGATCAACATCTTTCTGTATCCACCATAACAGCCTAAACCCACACATTGACTGTAGAAACAAATTTGAGTGGTTAGGCAGGAAAAATAGATTTGTTCGCCTATTAGAAGCTTCAATTGGAGTACTATGTACAGAGGCAAGAGCTACATTGCCAGAAGGAAACCTACAGGTTAAATACAGTGTTACAAATTACAATGGTGTCTTGTTTAAAAAAATAAAAATAAACTTTTGCATAAAGGCATAGGACCTTAAACATTTAGACCCCGAATGTCTGGCAGATATAACAGACAGGGCATTCCTAACACAAGAGGCATTCTCATACAGTGAAGACACAGGATAAACATGAAAGGCATTTTTTTGAAGCACAATATATCATAACTCTTACAAAGGAGGGTTGGAGTTGGAAATACTAATCGTTAGAAAAGAAACCCATGAGACACATGGGCCAGAATGGTTGTCAAAAATAGATGGCGAAATTGGCAGATTTGGTGGGTTAGCCAGTCATTATTCCAAAGGGTATTTCTAAATTTCGAATTTCCTTCAACACAATTTGTGATACTAACCCTGTCTTTTTTCCCAGCATCCGTTTGGCTTTTTTTCCTGCACTGCACAACCGTGATTCTAACTACAGGACATCTCACTGAGAGAGCCATCTGCCCGCTGAGCTGTTTCTTCTGGAGCTCTTTCATGCCCTAATAACCATGTCTAATAGATACAAGCCGAAAAGTCGCTGGAACAAATGTGTTTAAGTTTTTTTTTTTTTTACAAAAAACAGACCGAGATATTGGAGACTGCATAGAAGCAGGATGAGCACTCCGCTGCAAATAATTATAGCCTTGCACGCGCCAATTCATTCGTCCTCAGCAAAGAACCCTCTCATTCTGAGATGATTACTTGCAAGAGCAAGTGATATTAGACCTAGTGTTACCCGTTCTGACCAGTGTCACCACCGAGGTTACCGTCCAGCATGAGCTTAGCCTTGAATGGGGAATAACAGGCGGGCCCCATAATTATCATGTCCTCTACCACGTGCTTGGTCCAGATTTTCTGCCCTTTTCTGTTTACGTTTTCCTCCAGCTTACGGCACCCACTAACACCTCTAAATGTGGGTGGTTTGGCTAAATAAATCATGCAAAATTACCACTCCACACAACTCAGAAATAAGGGCCATAGTGTTACCAGATAACTCATGCTACTGGGATACAAAACTCCTGGTCTGTGCTTTCCTTTTACAAATAAAATGCTTTCTATTATGTCAGCCTATTTGGATTATATGGGCTGGTCCAACACTACAACCCTCAGAAGTTACCCTTCGTCTATCTGGGTGGTATGGTAGAGGAAGCACAATCTAGCATCTAAAGCATCTATGGAACCCCAGAATCAACCCCTGCGTCATCTCTTGGCAAGCCATCTCTGTATGTTATCAAAGCAGAAATAGAACTAATCAGGCATTATGCAAGCACATCTGCAAGTCACAGTAACTGAAAAGGAGAAAATGGCTTTTCATAGATTCTTGAAGATGTGGGATGCCCACAATATCTATGAGAGGTAAAAAGCAAACGCTGACAAGTCATATAGCAGAGTAAAATTGGGGTGAGTGAATACAATGAACTCACTTTGTTACTTGGGAGAAAAAAAGAACCTAAACTAGTACTGAAATGTCTTAAGGCAATACAGCTAATGAGCAATGAGCTTGAAGCTGAACTCGGAGAAAAAGGAGGTCCTTCTTATTGCAACTCATCCTGGTGGCCCCAGACTCTTGGCCCTCTTCCTACTCGGTCTTGAAAATAAGGAACCTGGGAATTATCTTTGGAATTGATCTTTCATTTAGAGATCAGATAAATAAACTTACCTCTGCCTGTTTCTTCATTTTAAAAACTTTGAGAAAAATTACTTCCTTTATTCCCTATAAATTTGCACAAATCAGTGGTGATTGTATTGGTGTTGTCCAGGCTGGACTATTGTAATGCCCCCCATCAGGGCATCCAACAGCGTTCTCTAAATAAACTCCAGATTCTGCAGAACCCAACAGCCCGCCTGTAAAGAAATGGCTCCCTGTTGCAGTTACCCCCCACTTTTTGCCTGATACTGATGTTGACTTGACTGAGAAGTGTGCTGGGACCCTGCTAACCAGGCCCCAGCACCAGTGTTCTTTCACCTAAAATGTACCGTTGTCTCCACAATTGGCACACCCTGGCATCCAGATAAGTCCCTTGTAACTGGTACCTCTGGTACCAAGGGCCCTGATGCCAGGGAAGGTCTCTAAGGGCTGCAGCATGTATTATGCCACCCTAGAGACCCCTCACCCAGCACAGACACACTGCTTACCAGCTTGTGTGTGCTAGTGAGAACAAAATGAGTAAGTCGACATGGCACTCCCCTCAGGGTGCCATGCCAGCCTCTCACTGCCTATGCAGTATAGGTAAGACACCCCTCTAGCAGGCCTTACAGCCCTAAGGCAGGGTGCACTATACCATAGGTGAGGGTACCAGTGCATGAGCACTGTGCCCCTACAGTGTCTAAGCAAAACCTTAGACATTGTAAGTGCAGGGTAGCCATAAGAGTAAATGGTCTGGGAGTCTGTTTTACACGAACTCCACAGCACCATAATGGCTACACTGAAAACTGAGAAGTTTGGTATCAAACTTCTCAGCACAATAAATGCACACTGATGCCAGTGTACATTTTATTGTAAAATGCACCACAGAGGGCACCTTAGAGGTGCCCCCTGAAACTTAACCGACTATCTGTGTAGGCTGACTGGTTCCAGCAGCCTGCCACACTAGAGACATGTTGCTGGCCCCATGGGGAGAGTGCCTTTGTCACTCTGAGGCCAGTAACAAAGCCTGCACTGGGTGGAGATGCTAACACCTCCCCCAGGCAGGAGCTGTAACACCTGGCGGTGAGCCTCAAAGGCTCACCCCTTTGTCACAGCACCGCAGGACACTCCAGCTAGTGGAGTTGCCCGCCCCCTCCGGCCCCGGCCCCCACTTTTGGCGGCAAGGCCGGAGAAAATAATGAGAATAACAAGGAGGAGTCACTGGCCAGTCAGGACAGCCCCTAAGGTGTCCTGAGCTGAGGTGACTCTAACTTTTAGAAATCCTCCATCTTGCAGATGGAGGATTCCCCCAATAGGATTAGGGATGTGACCCCCTCCCCTTGGGAGGGGGCACAAAGAGGGTGTACCCACCCTCAGGGCTAGTAGCCATTGGCTACTAACCCCCCAGACCTAAACACGCCCTTAAATTTAGTATTTAAGGGCTTCCCTGAACCTAAAGATTTAGATTCCTGCAACAACAAGAAGAAGGACTGCCTAGCTGAAAACCCCTGCAGAGGAAGACCAGAAGACAACAACTGCCTTGGCTCCAGAAACTCACCGGCCTGTCTCCTGCCTTCCAAGGAACTCTGCTCCAGCGACGCCTTCCAAAGGGACCAGCGATCTCTGCATCCTCTGAGGACTGCCCTGCTTCGACGACGACAAGAAACTCCCGAGGACAGCGGACCTGCTCCAAAAAGACTGCAACTTTATCCAAAGGAGCAGCTTTAAAGAACCCTGCAATCTCCCCGCAAGAAGCGTGAGACTTGCAACACTGCACCCGGCGACCCCGACTCGGCTGGTGGAGAACCAACACCTCAGGGAGGACCCCCGGACTACTCTACGACTGTGAGTACCAAAACCTGTCCCCCCTGAGCCCCCACTGCGCCGCCTGCAGAGGGAATCCCGAGGCTTCCCCTGACCGCGACTCTCTGAAACCTAAGTCCCGACGCCTGGAAAAGACCCTGCACCCGCAGCCCCCAGGACCTGAAGGACCGGACTTTCACTGCAGAAGTGACCCCCAGGAGTCCCTCTCCCTTGCCCAAGTGGAGGTTTCCCCGAGGAAGCCCCCCCTTGCCTGCCTGCAGCGCTGAAGAGATCCCTTGATCTCTCATTGACTTCCATTGCGAACCCGACGCTTGTTCTAACACTGCACCCGGCCGCCCCCGCGCCGCTGAGGGTGAAATTTCTGTGTGGGCTTGTGTCCCCCCCCGGTGCCCTACAAAACCCCCCTGGTCTGCCCTCCGAAGACGCGGGTACTTACCTGCTGGCAGACTGGAACCGGGGCACCCCCTTCTCTCCATTGAAGCCTATGCGTTTTGGGCACCACTTTGAACTCTGCACCTGACCGGCCCTGAGCTGCTGGTGTGGTAACTTTGGGGTTGCTCTGAACCCCCAACGGTGGGCTACCTTGGACCAAGAACTGAACCCTGTAAGTGTCTTACTTACCTGGTAAAACTAACAAAAACTTACCTCCCCCAGGAACTGTGAAAATTGCACTGTGTCCACTTTTAAAATAGCTATTTGTGAATAACTTGAAAAGTATACATGCAATTGAAATGATTCAAAGTTCCTAATGTACTTAGCTGCAATACCTTTCAAACAAGATATTACATGTTAAATTTGAACCTGTGGTTCTTAAAATAAACTAAGAAAATATATTTTTCTATACAAAACCTATTGGCTGGATTTGTCTCTGAGTGTGTGTACCTCATTTATTGTCTATGTGTATGTAGAACAAATGCTTAACACTACTCCTTGGATAAGCCTACTGCTCGACCACACTACCACAAAATAGAGCATTAGTATTATCTCTTTTTACCACTATTTTACCTCTAAGGGGAACCCTTGGACTCTGTGCATGCTATTCCTTACTTTGAAATAGCACATACAGAGTCAACTTCCTACATTGGTGGATCAGCGGTGGGGTACAAGACTTTGCATTTGCTGGACTACTCAGCCAATACCTGATCACACGACAAATTCCAAAATTGTCATTAGAAATTGATTTTTGCAATTTGAAAAGTTTTCTAAATTCTTTAAAGTCCTGCTAGGGCCTTGTGTTAGTCCCTGTTAGCATTTCTTTTAGAGTTTAAAAGTTTGTAAAAGTTTGAATTAGATTCTAGAACCAGTTTAGTTTCTTAAAAAGTATTCCAACTTTTAGAAGCATAATGTCTAGCACAGATGTGAATGTGGTGGAACTCGACACCACACCTTACCTCCATCTCCAGATGAGAGAGCTAAGGTCACTCTGTAACATAAGAAAAATAACAATGGGCTCCAGACCTACCAAAGCACAGCTCCAGGAGCTGTTGGCAGAGTATGATAGAGCCAACCCCTCTGTGGATAACACAGAGGAAGATGATAGTGAACTGGAGGAAGAATCCCCTCCACCAGTCCTATCTAGGGAGAACAGGGCTTCTCAAGCCCTGACTCCAAAAATAATAGTCAGAGATGCTGGCTCCCTCACAGGAGGGACCAGCACCTCTGAAATCACTGAGGATAACTCCAGTGAAGAGGACATCCAGTTAGCCAGGATGGCCAAAAGATTGGCTTTGGAAAAACAGATCCTAGCCATAGAAAGGGAAAGACAAGAGATGGGCCTAGGACCCATCAATGGTGGCAGCAACATAACTAGGGTCAGAGATTCTCCTGACATGTTGAAAATCCCCAAAGGGATTGTAACTAAATATGAAGATGGTGATGACATCACCAAATGGTTCACAGCTTTTGAGAGGGCTTGTGAAACCAGAAAAGTGAACAAATCTCACTGGGGTGCTCTCCTTTGGGAAATGTTCACAGGAAAGTGTAGGGATAGACTCCTCACACTCTAAAAAAGATGCAGAATCTTATGACCTCATGAAGGGTACCCTGATTGAGGGCTTTGGATTCTCCACTGAGGAGTATAGAATTAGATTCAGGGGGGCTCAAAAATCCTCGAGCCAGACCTGGGTTGATTATGTTGACTACTCAGTGAAAACACTGGATGGTTGGGTAACTGGAAATGAAGTGTATGACTATGTTGGGCTTTATAATTTGTTTATGAAAGAACACATTTTAAGTAACTGCTTCAATGAAAAGTTGCATCAGTATCTGGTAGACCTAGGTCCAATTTCTCCCCAAGAATTGGGAAAGAAGGCAGACCACTGGGTCAAGACTAGGGTAACCAAAACTTCCACTGGGGGTGACCAAAAGAAAGGGGTTATAAAGCCTCCCCAGGAGAAAGTGGGTGACACTCGAAACAAAGAAAAAGAGTCCCCTGTAGGCCCCCAAAAACCAGACCAGGTGGGTGGGCCCAGAGACACAACCCAAAACAAAGGTGGGTACCAGGGTAAGAGCTGGGATGCCACTAAGGCATGGTGCCATAACTGTAAACAGACAGGGCACCACACCAAGGACACTTCTTGTCCCAAAAACAAACCCCCTAGCAAAATCCCAGGGGTAACCAGTGTAGCCATTGGAGATGACTCCTCAGATGAGGAGGTCTTCATAGCCTTCCACTGGAAAAAGGGCCCAACAGGTGAGTTGGAGATTCCAGAGGGAAGTAGACACTTCCACCACCTACAGGTGAATGGAATCCCAGCCACTGCCCTGAGAGACACTTGTGCCAGTCACACTATTGTGCATGACAGGCTGGTGTTCTCAAACCAGTACATCCCAGGTGAGATGGCCAGAGTAAGAGTTAGCCCAGACAGGGTCACTGATAGGCCTGTGGCTTTTGTGCCCATAGAAGTGGGTGGGACTTTTAGCTGGAGAAGGGTGGTAGTCAGTACAGACCTCCCCCTTGATTGTCTCCTTGGAAATGACTACCCAGAGGTTAGTCAGAGCCCAAGAGAGGAACTGGTCCGGTGCCAGTCCTCTCCCAAGGATTCTGGAGTGCCTGCCTCTGCAGTAAATGCAAGTAGGCCCCAGAAGAAAAAGAAAAGGAAACAGAGTAGGAAAGGTGGACAACCTTTAGCCAAGGTTCCAGCAAGCCAAGGAGATTCTGCTCCAGTAGGGGAGAACTCCAAAAGTGGCTCTCATAAAGTCCAACCTGACCCACAAGAAGTCCTGGCTAGTCAGGCAACTGTTAAGCCTGAGTGGGTGGCTCCTCAGCTAACAGAAGAAAGAGTGGAAGAAGGGTGTTTACTACAAGATATGGTAACCCCCCACTCTAATACAGCAGACAGGCACCCTGAACCCAAAGAAGCCTTTAACTTAGCCCCTTCCCGTGTAGGTGAAGAGCTAAAGGTGTGGTTCTGGGCACTGACAGCTGTCAGTGGCCTCTGCTGGGTGTTAGCCTTTATGGCTGCACTATCCTTGGCATGGTGGTCTGACCCCATGCCAAATAGCAAGTTAGGCCCCCTGACCCTGTTGGTCATGGTGGGGTTACTCCAGCTCTGGGTAACCTCTTTGGGTAAGCTAGGGGTGACCCTGGCTAAGATAAGATTAGCAGAGGTGGATACCTCTAACCCCAAAATAGAGAAAATGGGTGAAGACATAAAAAGCACAGACAAGAGGCAGTTCAGACTAGGTCCTATCACTGTGGAAGTGGGTCAGTTCCCCAGAGGGAATGACCTGAACAGGAGGATGTAAGGCAGAGTAGGCCCTGCAACAAACCAGCCTATTTCCTCTACTCTTCCTCGCCTGACAGACTAGGAAGACTCTCCCAGCTTTGGCTGAGTCTCCTGGCCTGTGGGCTGGGGGGGGCTTGTGTAAAGAAATGGCTCCCTGTTGCAGTTACCCCCCACTTTTTGCCTGATACTGATGTTGACTTGACTGAGAAGTGTGCTGGGACCCTGCTAACCAGGCCCCAGCACCAGTGTTCTTTCACCTAAAATGTACCATTGATTCCACAATTGGCACACCCTGGCACCCAGATAAGTCCCTTGTAACTGGTACCTCTGGTACCAAGGGCCCTGATGCCAGGGAAGGTCTCTAAGGGCTGCAGCATGTATTATGCCACCCTAGAGACCCCTCACCCAGCACAGACACACTGCTTACCAGCTTGTGTGTGCTAGTGAGAACAAAATGAGTAAGTCGACATGGCACTCCCCTCAGGGTGCCATGCCAGCCTCTCACTGCCTATGCAGTATAGGTAAGACACCCCTCTAGCAGGCCTTACAGCCCTAAGGCAGGGTGCACTATACCATAGGTGAGGGTACCAGTGCATGAGTACTGTGCCCCTACAGTGTCTAAGCAAAACCTTAGACATTGTAAGTGCAGGGTAGCCATAAGAGTATATGGTCTGGGAGTCTGTTTTACACGAACTCCACAGCACCATAATGGCTACACTGAAAACTGAGAAGTTTGGTATCAAACTTCTCAGCACAATAAATGCACACTGATGCCAGTGTACATTTTATTGTAAAATGCACCACAGAGGGCACCTTAGAGGTGCCCCCTGAAACTTAACCGACTATCTGTGTAGGCTGACTGGTTCCAGCAGCCTGCCACACTAGAGACATGTTGCTGGCCCCATGGGGAGAGTGCCTTTGTCACTCTGAGGCCAGTAACAAAGCCTGCACTGGGTGGAGATGCTAACACCTCCCCCAGGCAGGAGCTGTAACACCTGGCGGTGAGCCTCAAAGGCTCACCCCTTTGTCACAGCACCGCAGGACACTCCAGCTAGTGGAGTTGCCCGCCCCTCTCGGCCCCGGCCCCCACTTTTGGCGGCAAGGCCGGAGAAAATAATGAGAATAACAAGGAGGAGTCACTGGCCAGTCAGGACAGCCCCTAAGGTGTCCTGAGCTGAGGTGACTCTAACTTTTAGAAATCCTCCATCTTGCAGATGGAGGATTCCCCGAATAGGATTAGGGATGTGACCCCCTCCCCTTGGGAGGGGGCACAATGAGGGTGTACCCACCCTCAGGGCTAGTAGCCATTGGCTACTAACCCCCCAGACCTAAACACGCCCTTAAATTTAGTATTTAAGGGCTTCCCTGAACCTAAAGATTTAGATTCCTGCAACAACAAGAAGAAGGACTGCCTAGCTGAAAACCCCTGCAGAGGAAGACCTGAAGACAACAACTGCCTTGGCTCCAGAAACTCACTGGCCTGTCTCCTGCCTTCCAAGGAACTCTGCTCCAGCGACGCCTTCCAAAGGGACCAGCGACCTCTGCATCCTCTGAGGACTGCCCTGCTTCGACGACGACAAGAAACTCCCGAGGACAGCGGACCTGCTCCAAAAAGACTGCAACTTTATCCAAAGGAGCAGCTTTAAAGAACCCTGCAATCTCCCCGCAAGAAGCGTGAGACTTGCAACACTGCACCCGGCGACCCCGACTCGGCTGGTGGAGAACCAACACCTCAGGGAGGACCCCCGGACTACTCTACGACTGTGAGTACCAAAACCTGTCCCCCCTGAGCCCCCACAGCGCCGCCTGCAGAGGGAATCCTGAGGCTTCCCCTGACCGCGACTCTCTGAAACCTAAGTCCCGACGCCTGGAAAAGACCCTGCACCCGCAGCCCCCAGGACCTGAAGGACCGGACTTTCACTGCAGAAGTGACCCCCAGGAGTCCCTCTCCCTTGCCCAAGTGGAGGTTTCCCCGAGGAAGCCCCCCCTTGCCTGCCTGCAGCGCTGAAGAGATCCCTTGATCTCTCATTGACTTCCATTGCGAACCCGACGCTTGTTCTAACACTGCACCCGGCCGCCCCCGCGCCGCTGAGGGTGAAATTTCTGTGTGGGCTTGTGTCCCCCCCCGGTGCCCTACAAAACCCCCCTGGTCTGCCCTCCGAAGACGCGGGTACTTACCTGCTGGCAGACTGGAACCGGGGCACCCCCTTCTCTCCATTGAAGCCTATGCGTTTTGGGCACCACTTTGAACTCTGCACCTGACCGGCCCTGAGCTGCTGGTGTGGTAACTTTGGGGTTGCTCTGAACCCCCAACGGTGGGCTACCTTGGACCAAGAACTGAACCCTGTAAGTGTCTTACTTACCTGGTAAAACTAACAAAAACTTACCTCCCCCAGGAACTGTGAAAATTGCACTGTGTCCACTTTTAAAATAGCTATTTGTGAATAACTTGAAAAGTATACATGCAATTGAAATGATTCAAAGTTCCTAATGTACTTACCTGCAATACCTTTCAAACAAGATATTACATGTTAAATTTGAACCTGTGGTTCTTAAAATAAACTAAGAAAAGATATTTTTCTATACAAAACCTATTGGCTGGATTTGTCTCTGAGTGTGTGTACCTCATTTATTGTCTATGTGTATGTACAACAAATGCTTAACACTACTCCTTGGATAAGCCTACTGCTCGACCACACTACCACAAAATAGAGCATTAGTATTATCTCTTTTTACCACTATTTTACCTCTAAGGGGAACCCTTGGACTCTGTGCATGCTATTCCTTACTTTGAAATAGCACATACAGAGCCAACTTCCTACACCGCCTCCTCAAAAACATATCCAAGTATCAATCAGTCTCTGAGTCTCCACTTAGTGGAGGTTCACTGGTTCCAGATAAGAAACGTGCAGCCCTTAAGGCTCTCTGCACAGCATATATTGCACTTCACAGGATAGGCACAGAATAATTGAGGAACAAAGTTCAGTTGGTATACACCGAGGAGAACTCTGCGCTCAGCTGCACTGAAAACAGTTTCCATACCAAGATGCAATAAAGCATCATGGAGGGGGTTGGGGAGAGGGAAGAGTTTTGTTTATTCCGCATGTACATTATTGTGGAATAAACTCCCTTGGGAGCTTAGGAATCAACAGAATCTTATTTATTATAGAAAAATGTTCAAGTCCTGGCTTTTCTCATCCCCTCTCTGAATCTTTGGCCACTTTAGATCGGATGTATATCAGCACCAAGATGCTTTCAGGCATTCGTACGCTTAATAAATATTATCTTTTTTCTTTTGTTTACTTTATTCGGTGCAAAAAAGACCATAAAAGATATAAAATATATAAATAACATACAGATTTCACAATCATAAAAATTTCTGAAAGCGTAGTTAATACATTTTCCGAACACCAAAAGCAGCATATATAAAATTTAGTACTGGATTATGTCCATATTTCCCAAATCATGTAAGTGGGAGTAAGCAAGTTGGCTAGTTCTAATACTGTTAGACTGAAATAGGGGACGTAAAAATCTTTTTCTTGGAGCAGTATATAAAGTGCAAAAAAGCATAAAATGTAATGTACTTTGAGATGTCTTTCCATCGCAGCAACAGGGAGGGAGGTCCTTGAACCAGGTTCCAGCAACTGGGAATGCTACCAGATAGTGTAGGGTGTTTAGACGTAGTCTTGTGAGTAAAAACCTTTGTCGCTCATGATTAGTGATGGTCAGATACAGCTTTGGTTGAAGTTGTTGTGTCTCATAACTTGTCCATAGTCTCATTGAACTAGAGACTGGGTCCATGTCATGATTATTCTGCCAGAATATGTCTTTGACCTTCTTAATGTCCTGTCTTATTAGAGTATCTGGTTTGAGGAAAAAATCTCCTAATCCTAATGATAGGAGAGAAAGATAAACATATCTAAGCCAGGGTATATCTAGAGATCGTGACAGAAGGAGACAGTCCTGTATCACCTTTCTACATAGAAGCGCTTCAGGATTAGTCCAGATTTTTACCCACAGTATAAGAGGTTGAAGTTTTATATAGCTAGATATGTATCTTAAACCTACTTCTTTATGACAGAACTTTACTGGTGTAGATTGGGGGACTGATAGTAGTCTTCTTATAAATTTATTTTCTATAATCTGGAGCCCTGAACATTCTGCAAGCCCCCAGACCCCAGCTCCAAATGTCGCGACAGAGAGGCATTTAGAAGTGAAGACAGTCATCATTTCCTTAACAGGTTTATGCCGAAGACTTCTTGCAAACCTAAAAACAGCTTCAATGGTTTTTTGGAATTGTGTTAAGCGTATATTAACTAAAAACTTCCAGTTAAAATCAACATCAATAGGGACCCCCAGATACGTAAAATGTGGGACCTTAAGTATGTCATGCCCATTTAGAGTGAATTCTTTTGTTTTTGCTAATTTAGGACCACACTTCATAACAAATGACTTAGTTCTGCTAATTTTTAGACCAAGGTTCCTCATAAAGGTATTAAAAGCATTCAATAAAATCTGGAGGCCATTTGCTGTCCTTGAAATTAATACTGCATCATCTGCATATAAAAGTACAGGAATTGGGGAGTTATTGATAACTGCGGAATCTTTCCCTAATTCACCAAGAAATTTCTCCAGCCCATTTATATATAGGAGAAAGAGGAAGGGGGCAAGAACACATCCCTGTCTGACCCCTTTTAGTGAGGGGAATTTCTCTGTCAGGCCTCCCTCCCGGGAGTAACAGACCCGAGCCTCTGTGCAGGCATGGAGTTTACTAAGTAGTATAACTATATCTTTATCCACGCCCATACCCAGCATTACCTTCCACAATTTCTCCCTGCTGACTGTATCAAAGGCGCAGGAGAGATCCATAAATGCTAAGTGTATACAGCCCCTTTTGGCTTTAGTATATTTCTGGACTAAAAGTGTCAAATTAAGGGTTTGTTCGACTGTGCCCACCCCTGGGCGAAAGCCAAATTGTATTTCTGAGAGGGAGTGAGTATCAGTCGCCCATTCTTCTAGCTTATTTAAAATTACTCGCCCTAAAATTTTGACTGAGCTGTCCAGCAAAGAGATTGGGCGATAGCACAGGGGGTCTTGCCCTATCTCCCTTCTTGAAAATCGGGACGATGATCGCTTCTTTCCATGAGTCTACTAGAGGGCCTACCACAGCCGATCTCATGACATTGGTTAGCAGTGGACCCCAGAAGTCTGGAAGTGCCTTGTATAAGTCAGCAGGAATTCTGTCTGGGCCCGGGGCTTTCTCAGATGGATTATCTTGAATTGCTTGTTTAACGTCATCCACACTTTTAGTATTACTAAAAGCCAAACTTAGCTGATCAATACCTGCAGGTTTTAGACAAATTAGTATTTCTGAATGGGTATTTGTTTCTATGGCGAAAGTTTTTTTAAAATAGTCCACCCAGGTCTTGGCTGGGATGACAGTGTCCATGGGCGTCTCATATTTAACGCTCAATAGTGGAGAGTTGATCACACGCCAGAATGCAGTTGTATCTTTGGTTTTGCTTGCAGCCATCAATTCCTCCCACGCAGATTCACTTAGTTCAACTTTCCTTTCGGCAAGAGCTTCTTTATAGTTTTTCCTGGCAATCTTAATTGCTTGTAGATCTTTGGGAGATGCTTTGATTGTTTTTTTTAGCTTGCTTAGGGATGTGGTACATGCGTGGTTAAACCATCTTGGCCCATGGGCTTTATTAGCTCGTTGAGGCTGTAGTTGCTCCGCCATATATTTTGTCAGAGAGGAGAATGCACGAATAATTTCACGTGGGGCCTTATTTTCATCCAGGGATGTCATAACGTCTGGCCATTTATTCAAAAATAAATCTCTAAAAAAAATATTACTGTTTATCTTCCCCCATTTGATTGTAAGCCCCTTTTGGGATGAGAGCTTCATGGCAGGGTGTTGCTTCCCTCTTCTTGAATCATTTGTCAGATCTAAGTTAATCACAATGGACAAAGGATTATGATCACTAAAACAGGTCAGGGTAACCCTGAATTGTCCTGTAATAGGGGACAATTCTCTAGAGTGGATAATATAGGCAATAGTGGTATGAGTGTCCCCCTTTACAAATGTTGGTATCCCTCTAAAAGCAGGTGTGGGAAAGGACAGAGAGTTTACTGTTATCAAAGAATTAAGAGCGTTCCCGTACGGGGAATGTTTGAAGTGTTGAATGGGGTTGTCACTCTCATCCAGGAGTCCACCGCAGTCAAGGAACTCTGGCTCGCGGAGGTGGGCATTAAAATCACCAACCCAGACTATTCTTATGTCCTTTTTACTGGATACTGTTACCTTATGTATTAAGGTCTCCAAACTACTGACCACGCTAATGTCCGAGTTATCAAAAGTGTTGTTATAGTAGTTGATCAGTAGTATATCGAATGGTTCTTCTAGTTTCAGAGATAGGGCCAGAAAAAAAGGCGATATGCCTACAACACGTGCTTCCATCCCTCCAGCCTCCACAGATAAGAAGATGGCCAGACCGCCCTTAGCTCTACCTGCAAGGGCCTTGGTTGCAGGAACATAATATGTGGTATAACCATTAATATGTGGTGGTTCTGTGAGCCAGGTCTCCTGGCAACAAATAATAAGGTTTCCCATCACTAAATCTATCCAATCAGGGTTTCCAATTTTTGATTTTAGACCTGCAACGTTCCATGAAATGATCCCTAGGGGTGTCATACCCTGTGTATCACGTATATCAGGGACTCCTTTTGATTCTAAGGGGGACTGTGGGAGTACGTTTGTCTCCAGGGGCCTTGCAAGGATGGCTCAGTTAGTGATGGTCAATCTAAATGCTCCAGTGAGGTCAGGGTCTCATACCTATTAGATAATGTCAGAGCAGTGTCAGAGGGGTTAGAGAGACCAAGGTTGCTGGGATTCTGATTCCCAAAGTAGGTTGAATCAGAATAGCATGGGTTTGATAGTGGAGGGATAAACTTGGTGAGACGTTGGACTCTTATAGGCCCTACAGATGATCTCACAGTTGAGGGGTGGTGATACAAAACATTAACAGTCCAGGGGGTTCTAAAGTTTATTATTATACAGTCCCCAGGTGATGTTTTAGTGGATGAGCCAACCCAAGGTACCCTTTTTACAGTTAGAATGTCCCTGTGGAAATCAACCCGCCCTCCTGTGTGTTTTCCTACCCAATGAGTCACCTTATTCAGCAGTGACATATGGGACTCGTGGAGGGTACTATCCAATATAGGGACATTTTCCAAAATTAGAACGTAGGGGGCACATGCCAGTGGTATCCTTGGGCAGGCTACCTGAGTACTTATATTTTCCTGGCCCAGCGGGCCTTCCCGTTTGATTGTGCCCCACTGATACTGTAGGTTTGTAGAATCCTGTGAAGCCTCTATGTTCAAAGGTTTTTGGGTTGGGTTCTGGGCAGGAGATATTCTAAGGTTCTGGTGCTGATGAGTAGGTGGAGCTGGTAGGCATTCAGGGATGGAATGGATGTTCTGAGATTCTGCCTTCGGTGGTTTAAGTTTTATATTCGTTATAGATTCAACCTTCTGCTCGAGAATGGCCACTCTCTCCAGAACTGATGAGCATAACTTTTTGATGTCTCTAAGTTGATCTTCAATTTGCAAAAAACAGGTTTTAATTGGATCCGAATTTTTACAATCTTTTGGTTGTTTCCCTATAGTTCGTTTTATTTTTTGGGTTTTGGAAGGACATTTGCTCTTGGTCTTCTTAGTTCCTGATGAGGACTCTCCAAAACCTTCCCTATCTACAGGAGATCCCACTTGGTGTATGGGGGTTGCTGCCGTATGGGGGGTAATTATTTGCCTGCTTTTTTTTAGGGTGGACTCCCTGGAGTTGTAGGAGTAATTAGATCAATTAAATCAATTTCTGTTATTACACAAGGGTTTCTTTTCTTAGTCTTACTCGGCAGCAATGTTAATAAATATTATCATTATCAATGAGAATGCTATAGTCTCTGCTGTGCCAAAGGCCACAAAACATTTCGGTCCACCCTGTAAATAAAGATGGCCTTCCCAAAGATCACCATGGCTGTCTCCCCTGCATGCCAAGACTATTTATAAGATAGGAGGCATCCAGATGAAGCAAACATGACACACACATGCAACCTGCATGTACAAACCCAATTAATTTTCAGAGACTACCTAAAACACCATTTTTTTCAAAATTAAATAAAAGTTTAACAACACAATACAACACCCACCATCAAGTATGCATACATGTTTAAAGGTTATATACTAGCACCACAAACAAAAAAAACCCCAAACACCACAGTAAGCAGTGGCATAACATAAGCCCTCTCAGCCTCCCTCCCTCCCCTGACCTCTAGGGCCCCCCCACAGCAAAACTGGCAGGTGGTGGGCAAAGAAGGGGGGGGCCCTCCATTTACTTTGCAGGGGGGTACCTTAAGTTTTATTGCACAGCAGACAGTAAGAAGAACAAAATGTACAATCGAGTAATAATGTCCTACTTCTACCAGAGCAGAGGACCAGTTTCTTGAGAAGATTGGGTGATGGATTGTTGTCTCAGGAATGATGACCACCAATAATGATAAGGGCTGCAGCACATTCTGCAGTCAAACTGGCATCACCGGGACATCTGACAGCCAATGCTGCAGAAGAACATTTTGGATACAATGGTGCCTTCCTTGTGCACTCAGGAGTATCACTTTTACTGAAAAGGTATATTTCTGGTAAGGCAACGATTACTCGCATTGGTCAAGCAGGTGATTGCAAGTGCAATGGAAGAGATGATTGTGTCCATCTACCTTTTTGATGTCCTTGTTGGTCATGGGATCATCAGTCATTTTATGGTAGAGCAGTTCAATGATCTCCTTCAGTTCATAACTGTAGCCTCTTCTTTTGCAGACAATCACCACTTTATCAAACAAAAATAAATACCTGAAACAAAAAGTCTTTAGTCAGTGGTTCACTTTTCAAAAACATTTGTCAGCCCACTGCAAATCTATAAGTCCCGCGAGGTACAAACATTCCTCATTTCATGTACACATTAAAAAAGGCGCATCCTCCAAAAAACAATTCTCAAAACAAGGATCAGGTAAGAGACCAGATGTGCAGCACCTCTTACTGCACAGACTAATTAAAACATATATATATATATATGTATATATATATATATATTTGACACTGTAACAAGAATGTTGATTTCAGGAACATCTTCGAAGTGTTTTCAGGTAGAATTAATTTGTTTTTTATCACAAACTAGGCTCGATTCCAAGGCCAACGAAGCAATAGCTCAGGGGAAGACATTAGTCATTCAGCCCCAAGTTCACTGAGGGAGGACTTGCACCCAGTGTTTTCTATTGTTTAGCGCACAGATTCTTCTTCCTAGGAGCTGAATGAATGGGTGCACAAAATCATCCCCGGAATAAACTTGAAGGAAAAGCCAAAATAATTCATGGATCTTCGTATTAATCCCCATTCTGGCTTTTCAAAGTAGCAATTGCATGGTACGGAGGCAGCAATAGCGCCCAGAAAGAGTAATTCTGGCTCCAAACGTCCTGTGTCCCCCGCGCCTTCCAAATTGGAATCAGGCCATGATCTTCTAATGAAACCATCTGCCATTTTCACCCTCTTATGTCCTTCTAATTATAGTGAAAGTATAAACAAAACATGATAAACACACTATAAACAAAACTCTCTTAAAATGGATCACTTTACAAAATTATCTACTAAGTTGATGAGCTTCTGATGGTGGCATCATTCTGGCCATTCCCAAAAAGTGCACAGCTATGTATAAACGCTTATGCACCTCACATGCACACCTTGAATGCCTCTCATATACCCACCTATCCTGCTTTGTGTGGTTCACTATAGAGCGAACTTTGAGTTCTCCGTCAATCATCGGTCGGCCAAATTCTTCCAGCTTCACTTGCTGTAGAAAAGAGGCAAATGAGAATAACACGCCCTCGACAAACATAATTGTTGGGCAATATTAGGTGAAGAAACTGTGAGAAAGACCCGCATTAAGAGACTGGCAGGCATATAGAGCAAAGGAAAGTGCAGAAAACATGCATAAGGGTCTCATGAGACCAGCTGCAGGCAAAAATAAACACTCAAACAAGACAAGTGCGTGGCGACTACCCTCAAGTGGAGCAAACTAATGACAATCGAGTGGGAGACAAGAACTGCAAGAAACATGAGAGAATAAATACAGGGAGAAATGGCAGATATCAGGAATAGAATGACTCAATAACAGATAAACATACACATAGAGAAACAGCTAGATGGCAGAGGAAGAGACCACCAGTTTATGAGAAGAGACAAAACTATAAGCATTCAAAGCACTGTGCACAGTTCAATATTGTCAAGGTAATCATGAAGCTACTGGAATAATGTACTTCTAGCTAGCAGCTTCTTACAGAAAAGGCCAGGACAAGTCTTTCAGGCTAGTGAGTCCTTATGCAGCATCTAAGACATATCTAAGACAGATTGTCATGCTCTACGCCTAAGGCAACCACCAATCACCCGGTCAAACTTACCAAGTTTTCTATCGAACTCTGAAAATCACTGATTTTCTTTAATGTTTCCTTGTCCCTTTTAACTTCATTTATATACATGGACAGATCCTGAAAAGAAAACAAAAGTAAGCTAAACAAATAGCAATTGAGGTTTAAAGATATGAAAAAATGAACAGATCTAGAGAGGTTAACTGTAATCTTAAATTAAAGATGTCTCAATATATCATAACCAGTCCAGGGTACCCATGTGTCAGCACGTATAGACATATTTCGAGAAATGTCACTGTAGATGAGAATCTAAGCAAGCACATGGCATGAAATTTAGGCATTCTGGGGCAATATCTGCATTAGTTGTTTAATTCTATCTGTCGATGTTCCACTTCTTCATCCAAAACCTGTAGTATGTTTTCAGTAAAAAAAAAACTTTAAAGTTTAGTTTGTGCTGGTGGTTGTTTTTGCAGGACTCCAGGCTCATGCTGCAATACCCACTTATAGACATTAAAGCAAAGATGCTCTTTTTATTATTAAGAAAGCAGCCAGCATGACTAATAGCACTAAACGACGACGTGAGCTGGATTGGTTGTCTTTTTCCTGCATGACTTATTTAAAAATGTCAAACAGGTCATTGACATATTTAAGTCCCAGCTTCAGTTTGATGACTTTGGCCCCAGGAAAGCTTATGCCATACCTGTAATTAGCCATATGAAAACAGTACCATGAGGGGCAGAGCATGGATTAGCTGTTCCATAATTACCTGTACAGTCACTTGTCATGCACAGAGTGGACAAATACTCTGAAGCCCACTTTGATTCAGCATCAATCGGTAGTATATCATGGAAGCAGTCCATTAATTGTCCTGGCCTATGATGAATAACGTGAAATGTTTAGAGTCTATAAAAAGTGACTGCCACTGATCAGTTGTACGTCAATTGGTCTAGTTAAGTTTGTGGGTAGGCCTCTAAATTGATGTTATCATAGCCAAAGCACTTTGTGATATGTATTTTATCCCTATTTTGATTTTTTATCTTTATTTTTTTTAAAGATTTTAATATGAATTTGTGCTGATTTATTGTGGTGGTGTTGTATATGATTGTATTCTACTTTTGTACATCAATACGACAGGATAAAGTTAATTTGAATTGAACTCAATTGGTTTGAAAATGTAACAGTATGAGGAATAGCCTAAAAATATTGACCATGTGACGTTTGGGTACGATCAGCTGGAGGGTGATCGGCCAACAATGATCATCCCTGTAATAAAATTCTGTCCCATGGATAGCACACGAAAATTCAACTCACAAAGACTAACTCCGACAGGATTCTGTTTAATGGATGCCCCACAAAAATTCAAACCACAAAGACTAACCCCAGAACACTCAGGTCCTCACTACGAGTATGGCGGTCGGACCACCGTGATAGTGGCGGTACGACCGTGGTGGAGCCGCCAGGGTCCAACTCCTGGCACTGCCAGGTTGACAGCGGTCGACATCCTGGCGGTCTCGGCAGTCGTAATCTGCCAGGGCAATGCTGCAAGCAGCACTGCTCTCCAGTTTACCAGGCCCCTTTTCCGCCAGCCGTTGCATGGCAGTCGGACCGCCATGCAAAGGCTGGAGGAAAGGGGTCGTCGGTGGCACCATGGGGTCCCTGCACTGCCCATGCACTTGGTATGGGCAGTGCAGTGGCCCCCATGGACAGCTCCGATGCGCTTTTCACTGCCAGAATTACGGGCAGTGAGAAGCGTGATGGGGTGCTGTTGCACCCAATGCACCGTAACATTGCCAGCATCAATGTTGTGGTGTGTTTCACACTGGGGCCCGTAGAGGGACGGCAGCATAGGCAGACTTCCTGACGTGGGACTTTGGCGGGTGGCCTCTGCCGCCCACCAAAGTCGAAATGAGCCCCTCAGTGTTTCCCACAATGCACACAGCACCGATGAGCCCCCAACTTTTAGCGCCTTAACCTGCGGCCCCCTCTACAAAGAGTCCTCCAAGAGTTATTCGCTTTACCAGCATTACTTTCATTCTATCAGCTGAACAATGATTAGGCCCTTAGTGATAAGGCACGCAAAATAAGATTTGCCATTTAATTAGGACCCTTGGGAACATTAACCACACATCACTCAACCGTGGCAGGCACCCAATTGTTATTTCATGTCTCCCAAATACAGGAGACAGAACAAAGCCATACACTGATTAGTCCCAGATTCATAAGAAGGATGTGGGCCAGCTGTAGCAATGGCTTAGTCCAATTATAATAATAGGCGACATTTTCGTTAGCAGAACCTATTCATAAAGGCCTAAAAACCGGACCTCCTTGCATTTCGAGGTTCTGTATATAAAAGTTAATATTGCCCGGTTTCACGGACCTGCCGATCACAGATGGCAGCGCAAACATTTACTACAAAAATAATTCCGAGTTTGCAAATGGAATGCCCGAGCACCAGGAGGGAGTAAATAGAGCGAGAAATTATAATGCACGCCCCTCCCTTGTCCTGGCTGAGACGAAACATCGTCGAGTTTTAACTCCTCTTTCAATGCTGCAAAATCCGGTTAGTTTACATCTTTCCGATTTTCACTTTGAACGAAGGAGTTATCTTCCCCCTGGTCGCGAGGGGGCAGCATGATGCAATTTATGGGACATGAGAACGCTTTGTAAACGCATAGGAAGCCTGGAAAGTTTAAAAGCAGTTCGTTTTGTTATTGCACACATTGTGATCTGGTTTAGTACTGATCTGAAATCGTTATGTTTTCGGAACAAACAAAACGTCCTCCAGAAGTGAAATAAATGTCAGCTCCCCTACTGTTGACGCTCCTGTCATGTGACGCGTTTTTTAGCACAATGAATACCTGAGCACCTTGATCTTTCGGCAGTGTTACTCAGCAGTAAATTCTTAGGACCCTAGCTATTACCTTTCAGCAGTATTTACCCAGCAGTATATTTAGCAGTTTTTGGGACCATAGGTCAGCAATATTGCCCAGCAAAATATTCAGCACTTCTTTCGTATTATCTTTCGGCAGTATTGCCCAGCAAAATATTTAGCAGTTCTATTGTATTATCTTTCAGTAGTATTACACAGCAGTATACTTAGCAGTTCTGTTGTATTATCTTTCAGCAGTATCACACAGCAGTATACTTAGCAGTTTTGTTGTGTAATCTTTCAGCCGTATTACCCTCTAGCAGTATATTTAGCCAGTCTGTTGTATTACTGGCTTGGGTGGAATAAAGTTTGCAGAAAAGTGCGGTTCAGAAAGCAGAAAAATTGAAGCATTTCAACAATTACAATTAAGAACTGTTAGGTACTTATTATTCTAATATAATGGGTTTTTTGTGTTTTTTTTTAATTCATTCCAAATTGTTGATTTGTGAATGTCAGTGTTTCCTTTTTCTGCATAACTCTAAAATACAGATATCTCATTACATACAAAAAAATGAATTCAAACTGTGTGCCTGGGCTTGGAGAGGCCACACGTGTATTTCCACTGCCTATCTGCTGTTACACACATAGGTATGTTTCGAACTATCATGAATATAAATGTTCACCACACCTTAAGGTTGCTGTAAACAGTTTAAGGTGGTTCACAGAAGGTGTCAGAAAAAGAGAAACACCTTGCAAAGAGCAGGAAATGTGCTATGGCCTAGCCATGCGTCCTTGAAGGTTCAAACTGAAGGGAAAAATGTAAAAAGTGAGAAACAAAGTTTGAAAAACTAAGGGCCTGATTTAAATCTCGATGAGGGATATCTCGTCCGCCGACATCTAAATACCTATGTTTTCTATGGGATTTAGATTTTGACAGTAGGGGATATCTGTCACTGTTGAGAAGGAGAAAACCCTCCACTGAGATCTAAAGAACAAAAAGAAGTGAAAAGAAGCAATTACAACTGGGACGAGGGTAAAGGATTGAGAATGAGTAAATTTAGGGGTCAAGGAACTACACAGCATGGAAGAAGCAATGTGGTAACTACTGCATTTACGGATTTACTGGCCAACAATTAAGAGTTATTTAATGGGTATAAATTCTCATGTAATATTTTCAAGCTTTTGAATCTTGTATATAAAGCATTTATTTTACATAAAGTTTGTCACATAACATTTTTAACTTTGTAAGTTTGAAAATATGAGTCAGAAAACTTCAATCTCAAAAATGTTGATCTGTCTCTCCGGAAGCGAGGAGGTGTTTGAAATATTTCCAAATCGTGACTTCAAAAAATGCCTTAACACTGTGCATTACACTGAGTTTGTCTAGTGAACTACAAAGGGTCTTGAGAAACACTTAAGATGGAGTTTATCCCAACGCACTCAACGTAGTTGGCATCAGTACCAGCTACAGAAAAGGCTGGGTGCAAAAACTGTTTCATTGAGCAGAGGAGCCCTTTTTGTAGAACATTAGCATGAGGTGCTCAACCCATGCCCACTTTCACTCCCAAAACCCGACTTCCCCTCCACTCACTCCTTGAGTATATCTTTGCCTTTGACTCTGAACTGCGATTGGTTAGATTTGCACTATACAAATAGCACACAGACACACATATATAGTGAATAAATAACACTACTGCGTTTGTGAGGTCTGGCTGATACGCGATTATGAAAACATATGATTTGTAGGTATGGAGAGTTTACAAATCAGATAGCACAATAATACGTTTGTTCTTACAGGATATACATATTTACATTTTCATCTATATTTGTTGTATTTTTTTTTTTAAGTTACACATATTTACAGTTTGAGGAAAAGGAATAAGGTGATTTGCCTTGAATCATATTTTTGGCCTAATTTCAAAGATGGGATTAGATCCTAGGACTCCAGTTCCAAAAGGCAAGCGTTTGATATTGACGCTATACTTTCTTTGTAGATGTGTTCATCAAACAGGGAGGAGACTGGTTTGTTATGGTGTTACACATGCCCATTACAATATTTTGCATATTTCATTTTAAAACACCGGATTCTGCAATCCCTGTATAAACGTCCATCTCTAATTTTTGGTTATAATACGAGATTCTGTGAACCCTGTATAAACGCCAGTCGATCATTTCTTTATAGTCTGAGACTTGTGACGCACCAAGTCGCCTATTGTAACAAAAATATGTCAGAACTCAACTGTACTAAGCTGTTACAGTTGAGTTCTGACTCACAATGCCTACTGCCAAAGCCAACAGCTGAGGGGGTGAAAGGCAGGTCAGGTCGTGGACCATAATTGAAGGGGCTGTTTGAGGTAAGGAAAATGTGACATTGATTTTCTTTTGTTCTATTTTTCGATCTTAAAATGACAAGCAGAAAAAAACATCTATTTTTTTCACTCCTTAGATAATTATAGAAAAGTTAGAATACTTCTGAACGTCTCTACACATTCACATCAACCTACTTACTTCTGTCACAAAACAAACCAGTTAACCTGAATAAATGGGTCCACTTCTAACTGTCTCAGGCCTGAACATCTGCCTAATATAAAAAAAAAACTCTTCATGTTATTGCTTTCATAGCCTCACTTTAAAGGGTGAAGGGAAATTTGCACTATGCATGGTTTAGCCTCAAACGACATTTAGGCATCGGATTGCAGAGTTTTATATTAGGTCACCCCTAGCGCCAAGAAGCCACTGGTGCGTGGGTACGGATGGCAATCAAACGGACCACCCTCCCCCTTGTTGCATCAGGTGGGTGAGGTGGGGCCTTGAGTAAATGCTATCCCCAAAGCTGGGGTTCTGATTAATAAACTACCCTTTTTATTTTCAGAAATGAGCACCAAGACATTGTCTGTTTTGCTGCTGTGTCTGTGTTTTCAGTCTTAGATATCCACAAATGAGGCAACCATTGCTGCTTTTAGGGGCACTGTGTACCCTCAGATGATGGGGCGCTAGGGAGCCTCCTAGTATTGTAATTTGGCCCCTGCCATTGAAAAGGTCACAGGTACAATTCCAAAGCCTGCCTTCACCAAGAGGAAACATGGCAAAGGCTGTGATCCAACCAGAGTTTCACAACAGTTGACTGTTCCTCATCATATTTGGATTCACAGCTGTCTTAGACCGGCCCTGGCGTTCACAAAATACCCTCCACTACAGTTCGGCACAAAAAACGTTTGAGAACATACTTTATATTTAGAATACAATCTTTGGGAGCAGCTGAGAAAAATAACATAAAACTGAAACAAAACAAAATTAATACACAGTCAGTAAAAGGGCAACCGGCCCTAGAGCAGAAAAGGTGCATCTTCACCTGTGCTGTCCTGCAGAGCTCTGGGAGATGATGGGAGGCCAAGACACGTCCGCAGAACGCCACCTACTGGTGGTGCGAAGAATACATCCGCTTCTATCACAGTACAGCAGAATGTATTTATACAAGAAACTTTATGCCAGCACTCAGATTTAAGGTTAGTGCAGACAAGACAAATATGAGGACAGTGGATAGGTTCACCTGAATTTTAATGCTTAATTTTTCAATAATAATGAGCTTTGGATGGTGAAGTGAGGCACAGTAAGGATAAAAGGTTCTAAAAGGACAAGTAAGGCAGCAGCCCTCTGGATACATGTAGGAATGATAAAAAAAGATTACTATAGGCCTGGGCATTTGTATTTTTTTGTGCTTTGTGAGCTGTCCGGAAGCAAAATTGCATTTGCCCAGAGCACTGAAAGTACTTGCACCATTCTTAGGCACGGGTCTACATTGAAAAGAGCACCGATTGCCAAAAACACGGTTAGAAAATAAAATCACAGCACGCTGAGATTTACTGGTAAAAGATCGAGTTAAAGAGAGAGAAGTAAGAGCAGAAAAAGAGGTTGCATTGTGGGAAACGCCTCTCCAGGAGCACAGACTCTCCATTGTGTCTCATCCACAATGCAGAGGGAAGGTCATGGCTCACAGAAGTAGGCCATGCCCCGTGGCAAAGGAAGCTTGTGTTACCATCATGTGTGCAGAGGCCGGAAGATGATACTTAATTGCTTTAATTACAGCCTCTGTAAATATTCCTGTGTGAGATGGTAATCTGCATCCCTCAGACAAAGGCTTGGGCACAAAGATGGGGGAAACCCAGAGGGCAGGCTCCTTCCTGCAAAGAAACCACTGTGGGTTTGTGTAAAACCACAGGGTGCCTCATTCCGACAACCGCTTGCACCAGCCAGGAAGTCTTGGCAGAACCATCAATTACCAAAGTGTGAACCGTAACAACAGAGCTATCAATCTTGTAATAATATAAGGTAGGTCGTCAACGGGACCTAACTCAGATATATTGGAAAAATAAAAGATATTTGCCAGAACTCTAGTCACTTCCCTTTAACTTATGAAAAGTTGAATTCCCACCTGTGGAATGCCCATTCAGTACTTACGGTAAACACTAGGGTCACTATTACAGGTTACCTCGGTATTTAAGTGTAATTTATTGCACCCAATACATAACAAAACTCTGAAAATTGCTACTTATCAGGAGAGATACATAATGCGAATTATGACCCCCCCCCCCCCCCCCGAATTGTAAAATAACATAAAAACTCTGGTCCTTACCGCGCCAAAATCGGCATGTCCTGGTATTTACAGACTATTTTACAACTGCTACATGTTGGCATGCTCCACCTGCTAAAATGTATTGGGCCAAATCTGACTGTCGCGTTTACCCACAATCTGATAATTCTGACAGATGAGCAAACAGTGGTAGAAAGAGAGAGAGAGTGTAGACTGGACAAACAAGCCAACAGTGGGGTATACCGAGAGATCAGGGACAGAGAGAGATGAGGGAATGAGAGACCTGAGGCAGAGAGCTATGGTAGAGAGTGGTGGAGGAGGGAAAGGGCTGAGGGAGTGGAGAGATGTGTGGAATGGATAGAGACAGCGCTAAAGAGAGATGAGCATTGAGCAGCGAGAGGGTCTGGGGAGGCTGAGATGGAGTGGTACGCAGAAAGTGATGGAGAGGTGATGTTGTGAGGGAGATGGAGGATGCTGGCGGTAGATAGAGGTACGCTGAGAGAGTGGTAAAGCAGACATAGCTGAGAGACTGAAAGGGCAGGAGTAAGACCGAGCTATAGAGATAGGTAGAAAGAGAGGTAAAGACAGGTAAAGACAGAATGGTCAGGTAAAATAAACCAGAAGTAAGGTGAGACCTAGGAAATGCTCTTTTTTTATTTAATGACCTGCGACTCCAGGGGTTAAACTTTGGGCAGGCGGACAACACACATCCCAAGGTCTGTGAAGGATGCCCAGCTGACAAATTAAAAAAAAATCTGTTTTTTTTAATTCACACACAAGGACCTCATTTCTGATAGGCTCCATCTTTTTTTCTCGGGGGCCTACGCAATTGCCCACTTTTCCCATGCTGTAAAATGGCTCCGAGCAGTGCTTAATTTCAGCTGGTGGGGCCCACTGGCACTCTTTTTTAGGTCGAGCGCACAAGCGCTTTGACCTGTTGTTAGGATTGTGGGCTTTTAAGCACACCCACTGCACGTCATCACTTTCACTCATTCCTGGGCTCTTTTTTCAAAAATCCTCTGTTATCACTGGTAAATGCTTTACATTTGTCCCACCTGGGAGTGGTTTTGTTACCGCCTTGCAGACTGCCCCTGTTACATGGATAATTGCACGTTTGCAGATACGTTTGACTGTGAGCGAACTTCTTTTTCCTTTTGTGTCTCTCCTTCGCGCTCATGCTCATGGCGGCCATGGCGCTTTGAATCGGCTCGCTTATGTCCACTGTTTTACGTTTCATTTTCAATTTAAGTGGCAAGAAAAGTCCAGTTAGGAATTTAGAACATTAATAGCTCTAACTTTAGCAAATGCGGGACACAGTGCATTGCAAATGCTTGTTTGAACTGGACCTTCGCTTTCCTCAACAAACAAGGAAAAACAAGACAGAACAATCACGACAACGAGAGAAAGTAGAATATGCAAAAATGAGGTGGGGGGCAGGGGAGTGCCTGGTGGCTGATTAAAGAGGAAGGAGCTGGAACCAAGACTAGACCGCATTGGTATTCGGCACCCCGTCATTCAATAGCGCCGGCCGCAAGCTTCTCAGCAGCACTTCGAACCCTGGCACTATTCTTTTACCAATTAAGCGCTGGCTACGAGTTTCTACAGGTACTTCCTGCACAGTCAACGTTCATTTCTTTTTAACTATTTTTCGTTTTTTTCTGCATGGGTTCAGCCCAGGGGCAACAAATAAACATCTTGGTGACAAATCCTGAGGTCTGTGTGGGCCTGAGTCTGGGTGAATGAGGCATTAAGCCCACCACAAGTCATGATCAAGTTGGCCAATACATCCATCCTATACATTACCGCATTTGAGGTATATGTGTGGAATGATTCTGTGAATGAAATATGAATGACTGTAAATGTTTCTGCCGTATGCCTTATTAGTTTGTGTATTTAGGCATTTGATGAACATATTTTCTATGTCTTAACAACGCCAGTGGTAAATATTGGGAAATGGCTTTTCACCTAGAATCCAACAAGCACATTAGTGTTCCAGTTCAGTTGATAAATATCGATTGCTCTCTTGATGCAAACGTTCTGAGCAACTGTGCTTTCAGAAAGTGATTTGTGTATGGTCCCCTGTCAACCACAGCAGCTGCACAATTTACCTTTCCAGATACAGAAGCTGTAAGTGACATTAGCAAAACCATGGAACACCTCCAGGGGGCAGCCCACCAAACAGGAAATGCCTAGTAGGAGGTTACTGTACCATTTAGAAACCCAAGAACTGAGCAAGTGCCTAGACAAGTGTTCACACTAGTTCTTGATGGACACAGTCAAAGAAGCAAAAGGGGGACAGGCTGCTCTCAACCCCCCAGGACATTTTCACACCTGCTCTGAAAAAAGCATGTGCTGTGTTCCTGGTGATTCCCAGGGTTCAGGTACATTTTACCAAATGCTTTTGGAGTAGAAGGATGAGGAAACTGTTGTATGTCTTGATTTTGAGCCCCTTTCCTCCATAAAAAAGTTTTTAGATCTTAATAAGTTTTGACCAATATTAGTATCCTTAGACAGTGCTTAATTTGAGCCGGTGTTTTCCAGTGCTCAACACCGACACTTAATTGCTAACACTGGCACTTTTGACAGTCAGCCACATGGTGGCACTGTCTAATATAGAGATGAGAACAACAGTTGTTAACTAGACACCCCCAAGCCCTCCCCCCAGGCCGTTCATCGAGTTTTGGGGTCCGGCGATAGTATGAACTGTCACTCTTGCAGGAGTGTGATGAAGGAAGTTGTACTGTTACCGTCATTGGCCGCTGGTAGGGCCAATGGGTGGAGCAAGCTGCAGTGGCCTCCTGATGAGGGCCCTGGCACGTATTTTTTTCTTGACAAATTAAGCACTTTGCGTGCTTACTGATGCACAGTTTCAAAATAGGTTTTTGCAAATATTTTGGGGGAAGGAGGGCTCAGCCTAAAAGAAGCCTTTAGCGCCTGCAGAGTTGTGATGAGTATTATTATCATGGGATTACAAATTCACAATAAACAAATATATATTCCAAAAGCTCTTTCAGGGATGGTGGCCCTACAAACCTGTGGAAAGGCGCACTGAACTCCTACAAAGTCCTAACTGATGCCGCTGGTCGTGGATGCCTCCATATTTGCTTCTATGCCTCGAGCCGAATTACCAGGACTATATCTAAACATTGTCCCTCCGCCGCGCCTTCGATGACTCCGGGTACCTGTCACTGGATGTTTGTTAAGGTGACATCCGAGTGGGATGTGTTGGTGCAAGCTAGGTCCTCACAGAGACCTCTAACAGAAACTGAGCCGGCAGCCATGGGTTAGAAGGCACCATGGCCATCCCTCACTTATCACTATACGTTAAATATACATATATTACAGGCACAGAAAAACAATTCCAAGGAGCAAAACTGTCAATAGTGGAATTTTAATGGGAGTATAAAGGATAAACTAAGAAGTTAAAAACGTGTGACGTCATTTGTCACAGAAGAGGAAGCAGAACATGGAATGTTTTATCTGTTAACAACAATTTAACAACTTATTAACTCTTGGATATGTTATTGCTACGCTATAGTGCTTACAATAAGGTGCACCTCCAGTTATACATATATGTGCCCATAAATTAGAGTTGGGTTCGAAAAAAACATATGCAAGAGGTAAGGATTCATTCCTGGTTCTAAGAAAGAAGAAATAGACTTTTGCAACCTAGTAATAAGAACCTAAATAAATAGTTCGTAGTCACTGATTCACAAGAAGTTTCCCAAGATGGAAATTCAGACAGGTGACAGCCGAAGCCGAGATTTTGCGATGGTGCTGGCCGGGGAGGGAATATCCCAAAAATTGATGGGAGTAAATGGAAAAAGGCGAATTTGAATTTAAAACTGCACATCTGCATTGAAAAAATGGTGCCGCAGTTATAATTCTGCATGCGGAAATACACATTTACGAATAAGTATTAAATGAGATCTACTACTGACATAGATTTGCTTAACTACTCCTGGAATTCTTTAAAAATTCCAAAAAGATAGATGATTTCTCGAAATCTAGGAATAAAAGTAAGGGAGCACATCTCAGACTTTTTTTCCCAAACCTTTGAGACTCTGGCCCCTAGAAGGGAGGTGTACCGCACAATGACGTCATTGTGTATAATATATAGAACAATCCCCATGGATTAGAAGAAGGAAACTTCGGATGGCTACAGAGGAACCGTAGAGTTGAAAGAAATGGACCAGCACCAATCCCTAATCAGGGGATGGGTGGACGCGTTGAGAAAGGGAAGCATGGCTGGGGGATGGAACGGAGGAAAGTTGGCATAGAAAGACCACGGTATGAATAGATGGCTAGAAGGATGGATAAAGGGGTGGATGAAAGAGGGAGGAGCAGTGATGGCTGGATGGACAGATGAACGGATGGAAATGGCATGGGATTAGGAGGGAGAGGATTGAGCAGGGTGAGGACAGAAGGAAAGGGGGCTGAGGGGCGGTTAGAAGGATGGAGGACTAGAAGTTTGAGTGGACAGAAAGTGGAAATAATGAATGGTGGTAAGGATGGAAGAATGGATGATGAGATAAAAGAATGGAGCAGAGAGCCTAAGGAATGGAGGGGTGAAATGGGAGCTATAGCACTTTATGGCCACTACATACATCGTTATTGTGGTTCGGAATGCTCAGCTGAAGGATGTGAACTGTTAGGGAAGATTTTCTTGTTGACTCAGTTGGAATCAGCAAAGGAAAGCATACCAGACGAGTAACAAAAGGAAGCATCTTAATTCAACTTTGCCTTGTTGGCCATCTTAAAATATATATATCAAACTCTTTGCCTTGCTCACATGCATTAGTAAATCAAGATAATGACAAACTGGGTGAACAGATACAATAATCTGGGCAGAAGGTTCTGGAACCAAGATCAGCAAACAAAAACAACAACATTCTTTCAAAATCTGAATAAATACCAGGCAGTCCAGATACCTAATAATCACACAAGCTAGTGACTATCTTTGCAATCAGTAATGAAAGTGAGTTTTTGTGTGAGATTTCTCATTTAAACATCTGAAAGTTTCCCTGAAGGAAATGTTTATACCCTTCAATATAAAACCATTTTGGGGAAACAAATTCCCAAAAAGAGTAGAGGGACTCACAATTTTAAAGTACAGAAGATCTATGGTTGTGGAACAGGCAGACACCTCATGACACTGGGTCACTGAGACTTAATATGATGTCTGATGTTCTTTGCTAGACAGTGTGTCAGCCAATGTCCCACACTAATTGGATCACAGGCTACGATTTCAGTAAAGCAATATCTAGTTCATAAATAGAAATTAGGCCCACCAGGGCAGGCTTTTTAAAAAAAAAAAAAAATGGAAGCTGAAGCTTGAATTATAGAGAATGCACCAGTGCTTTTCCCCCCAGAGGGGGCAGCCTTTCTATTTTCATGCCCTTAAGAAGGCAACCAGGAAATGTGCGCCTTTCATTGCAAGGATGTGGGTGACACTGTGACAGACTTTAAGCTTCCCTCACAATTCAAGAGGGGACCTGCAAGTCTAAGTACCAGTGAGACTTGAGTGTGCCTTTGGGAAGAAAGGTTTTTCTGGTGATCCAAAGAGGCAGAACCAAAGATGGTCTTTAAGGAGACCACACTGAGTATTTATCAAGCTCTGAAGGCACACACATTCCTAAGTATATTGCATTTGGAGACTTAACACTCATATTAAATAACAACTGAATTAATGAATCTCATGTATAAGGTTTGCGTGGCATAGAAATGATGTGATGCTGTGTGAACAGATGTCCGTTAAGTTAATATAAAAAAAAAAATGGTTTTAGTATGGCCCATGTAACAAGACTACTTAAACACACACCACTCCTCTTCCATCCAAAAAGTACTTTAGCGTGCTCGTGTTACGGCAGCTATTTATAAAGGGCAAAGTAAACCAGTCCATAAACCTCTTATCCATTTGAAGCACCACTAACCCTGGCAAAATACCAAACTACCAAGCCATGGCAACCCTCAGCTTGCAGGACTGCAGTGCACAGCCAGCTATAACAACTCTTGGTAGTCACAGGCTCACCGAGGTAATAACATGACACCCCCACTGCTGATACACACGGTGAGTACTCAACTTTAATGTATCATTCAAGTCAATGCTTTTTACCAGTGAGTCATCCGGCAGCCCTATGCTTGTAACACCAGCAGCCACTACACAAACACTTCAAATAACACAACAACAAAAGGAACTGAATTTGTTTGTGGAAGTTTTTTGTCTCATCCGGGTCACTGTGACATTAAGTAGAAACTTTATTTATTGAGCATTACTCGTCACCAGTTGGCAGCTCCAAAGCAACACGTCAACAATCGTACCTGGCCATGGTGGACAAACAAAAATTAAGTTTGTGACTCTCTTACCTGCATGGCTTCCAAGGCTTCTTTCAACTGCGTTCTTTCAGGGCGGTCCGCAGAGTGGTTCAGGAGTTCCTGAAAAAAACCAATAACTTGAGTTAGTAACCCCTTGTGACAAGCAGTGGTCTACTCTAAAGCATGGGCCAACTGTGAGCTGGAAATAGTCTGAGTGAAAAAACGCATTACAGACTTCTACACCATCCACGACAAAGTTGGAAGACTAAAAACATACAGTAGATGGGCTGAGTAGCCAAAGGTCAAAGGCAGCATACAGCTTGTACAACCGCCTCCCGGCAATTTCAGAAGGCACCCTCGGTTATATTAGATGAGGATGTATGGCACTCCAGGTAAAATATAATATTGCTGCAGGAGCACTCTTCGTGGACTAATAAACTGGGCATGTTTCAATTCTTTTGAGAAAAAACTAATGACAGCACTGAAAAGGCTACTACTGCCTCGCCGCGCCATATCGACAGCCTGTGCCTTCCCTTTCACGTGGGATCCTCATAGATATTACCTGGATAATGCTTGGATGGGTATGAGTTCCACTGCAATGTACTGTAGCATTTCTACACTTCCTAACTCTTGTTGACGCCCTAAAGTGCTTTATTGATGGTAGTGTGATTGGTACACTGCTTCACTAGTGTTGGGGAAGGTAGGTAAAGTTGCATTTATTAGTAAGTACTGAGTTTTAGCGTTATGTGAGGACTAAAGACAGCTTGAAAATAGGAGCAGTGGTATATGTGAGCTTTTAATACATGAGCTGTGGGCAAAGGAATGAGGACAGGACTGCAAGCAGCAAACACAGACCTGACATTCACTGCAGCCCAAATGGGGCATGAATTCTGGAAAACCAGGGGCTGCAGTATGGAAGCTGCCTCAGGAGCACAACGGGCATGTGGGTCCACTTCATGCAGGCCCTGGGGCACTTTGGTATTAAGAAGGGGCTGCTGAAACTTGTGCACCCCCTTGTGTAATACAGATAGTGCTGGTGCACATGTAGAGGGTGTTGAGATAGCATTGAGATCGCGTGGCCTGTGGTGTATGATGGATGCAGGTGCTGAGGCAAACATGCCTTTATGAGGAGCACTGATAGTGTGCCACAAAAAGGTGGCACACTTTCAGTGTGCCTCCTAAAGGGAGCCCTCTGGAGGGGAAAAAGGGGATCTCTCTCACCTCTTAAAAGTGCAGATGGGTGCCGCCCGCACTATGAAAAAAGTAGCAGCTTTGAAAGAGCTGCTCTGTATTTCACTTCAATGAGCTGCCACTGGGGGCAGTGTGTTCACAAGAATATGGTCACTTTACCTGTTTGCGCACGGCACACCTATTCATGTAGTACAGCCCCTGGTCTTTATTTCTCTTCTTCATAGTTGTTGATGGTACTTATTCACTTTGTGAATATATTGTACAGCTTGCATGATAATAGCTCCTAGATGGACTTTTGTTTTTTTAAAATAATGGGGGAAATTAACATCCTTTAAACCAGCCTTGACCTGAGGCTCCTCCTTCCGTGTATAATCTGAGTCCTGATATCAAGATCTGGTCCCGTCCCACGGGTTGTCCAGAGCGCAATGCTGAGGCCAAGAAAGGATATTTTTTTTGGCAATTATAACCAGTGAAGAGCTTTGAGAGAGGAGGCGATGCTAACCCATCTGTTTAGGCTGTGGATGCTTCTGGCTGCCGTGTCCAGGATTATTTGGAGATTGCCAATCCATTTTCAAGAGAGTCCAATGAAAAGACCTTTTGCACTGTCTCGATGTGGTATCACTAGTGCCTATATCCTGAGCGAGAACCTTATGTAGAGGAAAATGTTTTTGGAGCATTGCCCTCATATATGACGAGCCTTGTCACTTGGTTGAATTGGGAGTGAAGTGGGAGTTTCAAGTTCACAATCACGTCAAGGGATGGTTTGGAGGCAGCTACCAGGAAACAGTTATCATTTTGCCAAGATCCATATGTATTTCATGCTTTGAGACGCTAAGGTTAAAAATATTTCCTAGTATCTAAAGTTCCACGGCCATTGTAAACTCAGTCCAGGGGTTATGACTTCAAAAGGTTGTTATTTTTTTAAAATAATCTGAGTATTGTCAACATAGTTGTAGCATGCACGGATAAGAGATTGCAGAAAGGCAAGAATGGTGGGACATTGGAAAGTAGGGGCCAGTTGTTGAGCCATGTGAGATGCCCATTTAACCGGTGTACAGTGATAAGTTCAAAGTAGACAGTGAGAAAATGTGAGACCTTCTCTTAAGGAAGGATTTTATCCATTTCAGCACACCACCCTGGACACTGGTGTCAGTCAGCCTTAGAGTGGAATTCTAGAAGTTGTCACAGATGGAAATGAGTGCAGACTCAGTCATTCTTCCGGGTCTGACACTGTTGGGCCAATGCTGCTTGATGAAGGATGTAATGTGGGCGAATAATGCCTTTTGATAGGTTTACCTACAGAGACAGATCCATGTTTCCAGCTGGAATGATTCTTGGAATTTATGTAGTCGGTCCTGTCAGATGCAAAATGTTCAGCCGAAGAAGGATGCTGGTAGCAGCCGGATAACTGAATTGTATTCTAATTTGCTGTCTCTGCTGAGTCACCTGGGACTCACCTATTCCACAGCTGATAGAACAAACCAACCCTTGTTTAGAAAGAAACAAGTGTAGGCTCAACATCAAGCTACTAAACCGAGGTTCACACGGGAGGCTGCATGCCATAAATTCCTTTAACAAAATACTTAACTAGAAAGACAACAGGGCAGCTGTGTTCACACAGGTGCACTTTACTTGCAACATAAGACCCTGCCTCTGCTGTCCTTCCTCCCCAGGGCCTGTGGTTTGGAGGAATGCACCATGCATGTGACCGGACTAGATTTATGTAACAGAAATGTGATCCCGAATTAGAATAGGATATTGAACCCAACTGTTGGTGCCCCGAAACTAGCAATTAACCACAGATCTATGCAGCTCCACCCTGGATTATCGTCAATAGCGTAGTCTGTAAGTGGGATTACTGCTGTCGCACCACGTCTGTGATTTACTCCTTTGATCATTGGTCAAGAGCACGAAAGCGAAACCATGAACAATGGGAATGGAGTGCCTATTCCTCGAGCGAAGCGAGTCAGCGTGTTGAATCGAGGATGCCTCTCTCACCGCGGGGACACCATGCCCATTTTTATTAAATATATTAGTTTATTACAAGGAGGAAATAGTTTACAAAAAATGGAACATACATTCAATCAGATGCAGGTCTTTAAGGCACATATTCATCTTCTGACTAGAGATCCATCTATCAAAAGTCAACTTTGAACAAGAAATATGCTTCTCAGGTTGGGGGTAACTCACAATGAATAATGAATCACTTCTTTCCAGGAAAGCTGAGCTGAGTTTAGGCAAGGGTATTTTTTACCTAAATTATATAAATCAGACAACTGTCAGACGGTCCTCTGTGCTTTTGCCCGTATATTATGAAACTATTTTCCTGTTTCCTAGGGGGGACAATTCTCTCCATCCTAGCAGATGATGATTTCATCACAGACGGTCATGTAACTGTAACTTTTCAGTAGGTTTCCACCATCAGGGATGACTTACCTTCCTTCTGGCTGACCTTTAATGTCCGGGCGTGTATACTTATCAAATACTGTGTATTATACAGTCTATAAAGGTCATAAGTTTAGGCGTCATTCACAGAACACGCTACGCCATCACTTTTAACCAAATTTCTTCACATAATTTTTATATACATTTATTATGGTCATGTATATGGTACTGGCTTAATCATTAAGGGAAGCTTTACACTTCACATAAGTCAAAGTGGTTACACGCAGAAGAGGGAGGGGCATAATTGCACAGGTAACCAACTATACGTTAGGAAAGCAGCAGAGAAGCACGCAGCATTGCTTACGTAAGGGAAAGAAATGCTAAAAATTCTAATAAGAGGGGAGTTGCAAAGTGTGAGGGGGCGGAAGTCAGCTGCTTTTGCAGATAGGATACGCCCATTGTTGAACCGGTGGAGGGAAGAGGCTCTATGGGAAGAAGAATGGATAGGATGAGGAGGGTGCAGAGTTCTTTCCTGAAAATCATGAATAAAGTAACCAGCTTCAGATAGAGGAGCGTTGTGTTCCAGAGGGTGGCAGTAATGCAGGAGACGGCACATGTTCTCAGCATTTCCTTTTTTTTTTATTTGCGCACACTCAAAGCCATCAGGGTTGAGTTGCAGGAGTAGCAGCAAAGGCAACAGGATAAGAGTTATTTGGCCAAACACTGTGCTTTTGTTGCCAACCCAGTCCTTTGTGGTTGGCAGTGGCACTCATTTTTGAGGACTTGGAATTATTATGACACTTTGAGCAGGAGACAGAGAGGGGAAAGGCAGGAGGAAGACAAAGGTAGGGAAACTGTGACGAAGGTAGAACGTAAGGTTACAAAAGAGTGATAGGAAGGGCAAGAACATGTAAGGGGGGAGGAAGAAAGAACCATGAGGGTGAATCAAGATTGGGGCCTTAGTATTTCATATCCCTGGCAACTGGCAGCACCAGCTCCTAAGAAAATCTTTAGACACCTGCACTTATAGTTTTTAAAAATGTAAACACTACATGACTTTAAAGATTTTACATTATGGCACTTGCTGCACCATCCAAATGGTGGCCTTAGTGCCTACACGGTAACTGCCTGCTCAGTGGCAACATACAGCAATAATCACTGCTCGGTGGGTTTCCTAGAGCCTTTGGCCTCTGTGCCACTGCACCTGCTGCATAATCCAAATTGTGGTCCTAGTGCCTGCAAGGTAACTGCTTGTTCAGTGGTAACATATAGCAATAATCCGTGCTCATGGGGTTCCTAGAACATTTTTCCCCTGTGCCACTGCTCCTGCTGCACCTTCCAAATTGTATCCCCTAGTGCCTGCAAGGTAACTGTGCTTGTAACCACTTGTTCAGTCGTAACATATAGCAATAATTAGTGTTCAGTGGGGTTCCTAGAACCTTTGGTCCGTGTGCCACTGTACCTGCTGCACCTTCCAAATTGTAGCCCCTAGTGCCACAATACCCAGTGCTCGTGGGTTTCCTCTTGTTCTGCTGCACCAGCTGCACCATCCAAATCATGGCCCTGGTGCCTGCAAGGTAACTACGCTTGAGACTGCTTGCTCAGTGCAACATATTGAAATAATCGGTGGTCGGTGGGCTTCCTAGAACTTTCGAACCCTGTACCACTGCACCTGCTGCACCATCAAAATCATGACCCCAGTGCCTGCAAGGTAACATGAGGCATTTCTTTATATCCAGTAGTGTATGTGTTCCAAAAAAGGCACAGTAGCATATGGAATGCATAATTAATCTGCAGGTAAACAAACACAAAAGCTTTCATAAAAAGTGTCTTTAAACTTATCCAACTCTCCAAAACGAGTTGCCACAGATGTCATAAATAAAGCATATACTGTATATGCTTTACACATCAAAGTCAAAACCAAGCATTGTTAAATTGTGTTGGTGCTTTCCTGAGAAAAGATCTTAAGATCTTATCCTGTGCTTGACAGTGAATGGGCCATAAACATTGTAAATTGCCCAAGATCACTATATGTTAAGCTGACGCTAGGACTATAGTATGTTCCTGAAAGGGCAGTTTCACAAATTAAATGGACTCAAGGAAGAAAACATTTGCAAAAAACATGCAAATGTTTTGTGCAGGTTAAGAAAAAGATACCTTTTGAGATGGCTATGTCTAAGATAAAAGGGGCACACACAGGCTCCATGGATAAAGACTGCATTCCTCTTTCCTATAAACCCTATCATTTTGAAGTCAGCAGAAAGCAAGACAAAATAACCAGGCTCCAATGAAAACACAGCTTGATATTTGACCTGAGACTTTGAATGCCAAGCAAACGTGACAGATAAGAACAGGATTTAAAGGCCTGTTGACAGAAAAGGAGTTCTGTGGAATTATTCTCTAATCACAGGTTTCTTTTCAGGCGACGCGATCTGAACCAGGAGAGCCTAAAACAAATACAGCCAGCAAATGGGAAGTAAGAAAACCTGGGTTACAAACCACAAAGCCAGTGGCAAACGGCGGGCAGAATGCATTCCTAGGTCAACTTTCTGAAAGCACCCAAGATGTTTGAGCAAGCCAGGCAGCTCTGCTATCATGTAGACTGCGACCTAAAAATGATGGCAGGATATCAACACATGAAGGAAACACATTCTCCCATTTGGGACCAGTCACAGAAGCACACGCTTCAAACTCATAGCCACTTCACACTAAGGTACTGTGCTGCTAATAAATAATGAATTAAATAATCCAAACCTTTCCAAGAAGGTACATCTCCTGCTTGGCAGGGTTAGTGTTCAAGCCACCAGTTTGGGGACCCTAGTTCTGGCTTTGAATCTTAGCTGTGGCACTTGGCTGAAAATCATGAATTACTGTGCAAATCACTTCATAAATTCTTAAATGTGTGAAATATAATACAAAGATCCCCAATTATCGGTGTGATCTTCTATTATCTTTCAAGACCACCATATCCGTAGCACACAGCGATTCTCCTCTACAGCTAGGATTATGTTAAATATCTATGCAGAAACTTATCCTACAAAAAACTTAATTCAGAAATACTCCTTCCCTCTTCTGAGTAACAAAAATAGGGATATACAAGAAGTGAACAGCATTTCACTGGGAATGAGGCTTGCCAGTTCCTTCCACCTCCTACTCATCATTTTAAGACACTGGTCGTTTGTGCTCTTCAGCATTTCCCTTTCTTACCCTTCAAAGTGGTTCTGGATTGTTCCAAGGGCTGTTTAAAATAGGCTGCTGCTTTTTCATCTCACCCGCATCTTCTGAAGGTTAAACCATGCATTCATTACCCTTTCTATAAATATCTTTTCTCATGCTTACTCCTGAGCTCCCCCTCCCTTCTGCCCGGAGTACTCCTCCTCTTAAAGATGGCTGACTTGTGAACAGCGTAGGGGCATGACTGCTTCTGTCAAATAGACATTATTCCTTATTTCCCTAGTTTCAATCATATTCAGCACTGTTAGACCTTCACCTTTCACCACAGAAACAGCCCCTCTAGAGATGGAAACAATACTCAAGATTCTGCTTTCAAAGTCGGACACTCCACTCCACGTGCGGTCTCCAGAGCTGAGCACATTACACCATATAAGCCTTACATGGATAGCAATATTACGCAAGGAGACATCCAAAACTATACCCAATTCTCCAAATGCGGCCATAAGCACTGGCCACTGCATACAATACCCCAGTTCCATCTCCAGGGCTGGACACTATACTCTAGAGAAGGCGCAGAGATAAACATACAACTCCAGATGAGGCCTCCAGCTCAGAAACCATTACTCTAGATGAGGTCTTAACTCAGAAAACATTACTCCAGATGAGGTCTGTAAAGAAATGGCTCCCTGTTGCAGTTACCCCCCCACTTTTTGCCTGATACTGATGCTGACTTGACTGAGAAGTGTGCTGGGACCCTGCTAACCAGGCCCCAGCACCAGTGTTCCTTCACCTAAAATGTACCATTGTATCCACAATTGGCACACCCTGGCATTCAGATAAGTCCCTTGTAACTGGTACTTCTAGTACCAAGGGCCCTGATGCCAAGGAAGGTCTCTAAGGGCTGCAGCAGGTCTTATGCCACCCTGGAGACCTCTCACTCAGCACAGACACCCTGCTTGCCAGCTTGTGTGTGCTAGTGAGGACAAAACGAGTAAGTCGACATGGCACTCCCCTCAGGGTGCCATGCCAGCCTCTCACTGCCTATGCAGTATAGGTAAGACACCCCTCTAGCAGGCCTTACAGCCCTAAGGCAGGGTGCACTATACCATAGGTGAGGGTACCAGTGCATGAGCATGGTACCCCTACAGTGTCTAAACAAAACCTTAGACATTGTAAGTGCAGGGTAGCCATAAGAGTATATGGTCTGGGAGTTTGTCAAGCACGAACTCCACAGCACCATAATGGCTACACTGAAAACTGGGAAGTTTGGTATCAAACTTCTCAGCACAATAAATGCACACTGATGCCAGTGTACATTTTATTGTAAAATACACCACAGAGGGCACCTTAGAGGTGCCCCCTGAAACTTAACCGACTATCTGTGTAGGCTGACTAGTTTTAGCAGCCTGCCACAACCGAGACATGTTGCTGGCCCCATGGGGAGAGTGCCTTTGTCACTCTGAGGCCAGTAACAAAGCCTGCACTGGGTGGAGATGCTAACACCTCCCCCAGGCAGGAATTGTCACACCTGGCGGTGAGCCTCAAAGGCTCACCTCCTTTGTGCCAACCCAGCAGGACACTCCAGCTAGTGGAGTTGCCCGCCCCCTCCGGCCAGGCCCCACTTTTGGCGGCAAGGCCGGAGAAAATAATGAGAAAAACAAGGAGGAGTCACTGGCCAGTCAGGACAGCCCCTAAGGTGTCCTGAGCTGAAGTGACTCTAACTTTTAGAAATCCTCCATCTTGCAGATGGAGGATTCCCCCAATAGGGTTAGGATTGTGACCCCCTCCCCTTGGGAGGAGGCACAAAGAGGGTGTACCCACCCTCAGGACTAGTAGCCATTGGCTACTAACCCCCCAGACCTAAACACGCCCTTAAATTTAGTATTTAAGGGCTACCCTGAACCCTAGAAAATTAGATTCCTGCAACTACAAGAAGAAGGACTGCCCAGCTGAAAACCCCTGCAGCGGAAGACCAGAAGACGACAACTGCCTTGGCTCCAGAAACTCACCGGCCTGTCTCCTGCCTTCCAAAGATCCTGCTCCAGCGACGCCTTCCAAAGGGACCAGCGACCTCGACATCCTCTGAGGACTGCCCCTGCTTCGAAAAGACAAGAAACTCCCGAGGACAGCGGACCTGCTCCAAGAAAAGCTGCAACTTTGTTTCCAGCAACTTTAAAGAACCCTGCAAGCTCCCCGCAAGAAGCGTGAGACTTGCAACACTGCACCCGGCGACCCCGACTCGGCTGGTGGCGATCCAACACCTCAGGAGGGACCCCAGGACTACTCTGATACTGTGAGTACCAAAACCTGTCCCCCCTGAGCCCCCACAGCGCCGCCTGCAGAGGGAATCCCGAGGCTTCCCCTGACCGCGACTCTTTGAATCCTATGTCCCGACACCTGGGAGAGACCCTGCACCCGCAGCCCCCAGGACCTGAAGGACCGGACTTTCACTGGAGGAGTGACCCCCAGGAGTCCCTCTCCCTTGACCAAGTGGAGGTTTCCCCGAGGAACCCCCCCCTTGCCTGCCTGCAGCGCTGAAGAGATCCCGAGATCTCCCATTGACTTCCATTACAAACCCGACGCTTGTTTCTACACTGCACCCGGCCGCCCCCGCGCTGCTGAGGGTGAAATTTCTGTGTGGGCTTGTGTCCCCCCCGGTGCCCTACAAAACCCCCCTGGTCTGCCCTCCGAAAACGCGGGTACTTACCTGCAAGCAGACCGGAACCGGGGCACCCCCTTCTCTCCATTCTAGCCTATGTGTTTTGGGCACCACTTTGAACTCTGCACCTGACCGGCCCTGAGCTGCTGGTGTGGTGACTTTGGGGTTGCTCTGAACCCCCAACGGTGGGCTACCTTGGACCAAGAACTGAACCCTGTAAGTGTCCTACTTACCTGGTAAAACTAACCAAAACTTACCTCCCCCAGGAACTGTGAAAATTGCACTAAGTGTCCACCTTTAAAACAGCTATTTGGGAATAACTTGAAAAGTATACATGCAATTTTTATGATTTGAAGTTCCTAAAGTACTTACCTGCAATACCTTTCGAATGAGATATTACATGTAGAATTTGAACCTGTGGTTCTTAAAATAAACTAAGAAAAGATATTTTTCTATATAAAAACCTATTGGCTGGATTTGTCTCTGAGTGTGTGTACCTCATTTATTGTCTATGTGTATGTACAACAAGTGCTTAACACTACTCCTTGGATAAGCCTACTGCTCGACCACACTACCACAAAATAGAGCATTAGTATTATCTCTTTTTACCACTATTTTACCTCTAAGGGGAACCCTTGGACTCTGTGCATGCTATTCCTTACTTTGAAATAGCACATACAGAGCCAACTTCCTACATTGGTGGATCAGCGGTGGGGTACAAGACTTTGCATTTGCTGGACTACTCAGCCAATACCTGATCACACGACAAATTCCAAAATTGTCATTAGAAATCGATTTTTGCAATTTGAAAAGTTTTCTAAATTCTTAAAAGACCTGCTAGGGCCTTGTGTTAGATCCTGTTTAGCATTTCTTTTAGAGTTTAAAAGTTTGTTAAAAGTTTGAATTAGATTCTAGAATCAGTTTTAGTTTCTTAAAAAGTATTCCAACTTTTAGAAGCATAATGTCTAGCACAGATGTGAATGTGGTGGAACTCGACACCACACCTTACCTCCATCTACAGATGAGAGAGCTAAGGTCACTCTGTAAACTAAAGAAAATAACAATGGGCCCCAAACCTACCAAAATACAGCTCCAGGAGCTTTTGGCAGAGTTTGAAAAGGCCAACCCCTCTGAGGGTGGCAACTCAGAGGAAGAGGATAGTGACTTGGAGGACAATTCCCCCCTACCAATCCTATCTAGGGAGAACAGGGTCCCTCAAACCCTGACTCCAAAAATAATAGTCAGAGATGCTGGTTCCCTCACAGGAGAGACCAACACCTCTGAAATCACTGAGGATAACTCCAGTGAAGATGACCCCCTGTTAGCCAGGATGGTCAAAAGATTGGCTTTGGAAAAGCAGCTCCTAGCCATAGAAAGGGAAAGAAAAGAGATGGGCCTAGGTCCCATCGATGGTGGCAGCAACTTAAATAGGGTCAGAGATTCTCCTGATATCCTAAAAATCCCCAAAGGGATTGTAACAAAATATGAAGATGGTGATGACATCACCAAATGGTTCACAGCTTTTGAGAGGGCTTGTGTAACCAGAAAAGTAAACAGATCTCACTGGGGTGCTCTCCTTTGGGAAATGTTCACTGGAAAGTGTAGGGATAGACTCCTCACACTCTCTGGAAAAGATGCAGAATCTTATGACCTCATGAAGGGTACCCTGATTGAGGGCTTTGGATTCTCCACTGAGGAGTATAGAATTAGATTCAGGGGGGCTCAAAAATCCTCGAGCCAGACCTGGGTTGATTTTGTAGACTACTCAGTAAAAACACTAGATGGTTGGTTAACTGGAAATGAAGTGTGTGACTATGTTGGGCTTTAGAATTTGTTTATGAAAGAACACATTTTAAGTAACTGCTTCAATGAAAAGTTGCATCAGTATCTGGTAGACCTAGGTCCAATTTCTCCCCAAGAATTGGGAAAGAAGGCAGACCACTGGGTCAAGACTAGGGTAACCAAAACTTCCACTGGGGGTGACCAAAAGAAAGGGGTTACAAAAACTCCCCAGGAGAAAGTGGGTGACACTAGAAACAAAGAAAAAGAGTCCTCTGTAGGCCCCCAAAAACCAGAACAGGTGGGTGGGCCCCAAGACACAACCCAAAACAAAGGTGGGTACCAGGGTAAGAACTGGGATGCCACTAAGGCATGGTGCCACAACTGTAAACAGTCTGGGCACCACACCAAGGACACTTCTTGTCCCAAAAACAAACCCCAGAACAAGATTCCAGGGGTAACCAGTGTAGCCATGGGAGATGACTCCTCAGATGAGGAGGTCTTCCTAGCCTTCAACTGGAAACAGGGCCCAACAGGTGAGTTGGAGATTCCAGAGGGAAGCAGACACTTCCACCACCTACTGGTGAATGGAATCCCAACCACTGCCCTGAGAGACACTTGTGCCAGTCACACTATTGTGCATGACAGGCTGGTGCTCTCAAACCAGTACATCCCAGGTGAGACTGCCAGGGTAAGAGTTAGCCTAGACAGGGTCACTAAGAGGCCTGTGGCTTTAGTGCCCATAGAAGTGGGTGGCACTCTTAGCTGGAGAAGGGTAGTAGTCAGTACAGACCTCCCCCTTGATTGTCTCCTTGGAAATGACTACCCAGAGGTTAGTCAGAGCTCAAGAGAGGAACTGGTCCAGTGCCAGTCCTCTCCCAAGGATTCTGGAAGTCCTGCCTCTGCAGTAAATGCAAGCAGGCCCCAGAAGAAGAAGAAAAGAAAACAGAGTAGGAAGGGTGGACAACCTTTAGCCAAGGTTACAGCAAGCCAAGGAGATTCTGCTCCAGTAGGGGAGAACTCCAAAAATGGCCCTGATAAAGTCCAACCTGACCCACAAGAAGTCCTGGCTAGTCAGGCAACTGTTAAACCTGAGTGGGTGGCTCCTCAGCTAACAGAAGAAAGAGTGGAAGAAGGGTGTTTACTACAAGATGTGGTAACCCCCCACTCTAATACAGCAGACAGGCAACCTGAACCCAAAGAAGCCTGTAACTTAGCCCCTTCCCTTTTAGGTGAAGAGCTAAAGGTGTGGTTCTGGGCACTGACAGCTGTCAGTGGCCTCTGCTGGGTGTTAGCCTTTATGGCTGCACTATCCTTGGCATGGTGGTCTGACCCCATGCCAAATAACAAGTTAGGCCCCCTGACCCTGTTGGTCATGGTGGGGTTACTCCAGCTCTGGGTAACCTCTTTGGGTAAGCTAGGGGTGACCCTGGCTAAGATAAGATTAGCAGAGGTGGATACCTCTGACCTCAAAATAGAGAGAATGGGTGAAGACATAAAAAGCACAGACAAGAGGCAGTTCAGACTAGGTCCTATCACTGTGGAAGTGGGTCAGTTCCCCAGAGGGAATGACCTGAACAGGAGGATGTAAGGCAGAGTAGGCCCTGCAACAAACCAGCCATTTCCTCTACTCTTCCTCGCCTGACAGACTAGGAAGACTCTTCCAGCGTTGGCTGAGTCTCCTGGCCTGTGGGCTGGGGGGGGCTTGTGTAAAGAAATGGCTCCCTGTTGCAGTTACCCCCCCACTTTTTGCCTGATACTGATGCTGACTTGACTGAGAAGTGTGCTGGGACCCTGCTAACCAGGCCCCAGCACCAGTGTTCCTTCACCTAAAATGTACCATTGTATCCACAATTGGCACACCCTGGCATTCAGATAAGTCCCTTGTAACTGGTACTTCTAGTACCAAGGGCCCTGATGCCAAGGAAGGTCTCTAAGGGCTGCAGCAGGTCTTATGCCACCCTGGAGACCTCTCACTCAGCACAGACACCCTGCTTGCCAGCTTGTGTGTGCTAGTGAGGACAAAACGAGTAAGTCGACATGGCACTCCCCTCAGGGTGCCATGCCAGCCTCTCACTGCCTATGCAGTATAGGTAAGACACCCCTCTAGCAGGCCTTACAGCCCTAAGGCAGGGTGCACTATACCATAGGTGAGGGTACCAGTGCATGAGCATGGTACCCCTACAGTGTCTAAACAAAACCTTAGACATTGTAAGTGCAGGGTAGCCATAAGAGTATATGGTCTGGGAGTTTGTCAAGCACGAACTCCACAGCACCATAATGGCTACACTGAAAACTGGGAAGTTTGGTATCAAACTTCTCAGCACAATAAATGCACACTGATGCCAGTGTACATTTTATTGTAAAATACACCACAGAGGGCACCTTAGAGGTGCCCCCTGAAACTTAACCGACTATCTGTGTAGGCTGACTAGTTTTAGCAGCCTGCCACAAACCGAGACATGTTGCTGGCCCCATGGGGAGAGTGCCTTTGTCACTCTGAGGCCAGTAACAAAGCCTGCACTGGGTGGAGATGCTAACACCTCCCCCAGGCAGGAATTGTCACACCTGGCGGTGAGCCTCAAAGGCTCACCTCCTTTGTGCCAACCCAGCAGGACACTCCAGCTAGTGGAGTTGCCCGCCCCCTCCGGCCAGGCCCCACTTTTGGCGGCAAGGCCGGAGAAAATAATGAGAAAAACAAGGAGGAGTCACTGGCCAGTCAGGACAGCCCCTAAGGTGTCCTGAGCTGAAGTGACTCTAACTTTTAGAAATCCTCCATCTTGCAGATGGAGGATTCCCCCAATAGGGTTAGGATTGTGACCCCCTCCCCTTGGGAGGAGGCACAAAGAGGGTGTACCCACCCTCAGGACTAGTAGCCATTGGCTACTAACCCCCCAGACCTAAACACGCCCATAAATTTAGTATTTAAGGGCTACCCTGAACCCTAGAAAATTAGATTCCTGCAACTACAAGAAGAAGGACTGCCCAGCTGAAAACCCCTGCAGCGGAAGACCAGAAGACGACAACTGCCTTGGCTCCAGAAACTCACCGGCCTGTCTCCTGCCTTCCAAAGATCCTGCTCCAGCGACGCCTTCCAAAGGGACCAGCGACCTCGACATCCTCTGAGGACTGCCCCTGCTTCGAAAAGACAAGAAACTCCCGAGGACAGCGGACCTGCTCCAAGAAAAGCTGCAACTTTGTTTCCAGCAACTTTAAAGAACCCTGCAAGCTCCCCGCAAGAAGCGTGAGACTTGCAACACTGCACCCGGCGACCCCGACTCGGCTGGTGGCGATCCAACACCTCAGGAGGGACCCCAGGACTACTCTGATACTGTGAGTACCAAAACCTGTCCCCCCTGAGCCCCCACAGCGCCGCCTGCAGAGGGAATCCCGAGGCTTCCCCTGACCGCGACTCTTTGAATCCTATGTCCCGACACCTGGGAGAGACCCTGCACCCGCAGCCCCCAGGACCTGAAGGACCGGACTTTCACTGGAGGAGTGACCCCCAGGAGTCCCTCTCCCTTGACCAAGTGGAGGTTTCCCCGAGGAACCCCCCCCTTGCCTGCCTGCAGCGCTGAAGAGATCCCGAGATCTCCCATTGACTTCCATTACAAACCCGACGCTTGTTTCTACACTGCACCCGGCCGCCCCCGCGCTGCTGAGGGTGAAATTTCTGTGTGGGCTTGTGTCCCCCCCGGTGCCCTACAAAACCCCCCTGGTCTGCCCTCCGAAAACGCGGGTACTTACCTGCAAGCAGACCGGAACCGGGGCACCCCCTTCTCTCCATTCTAGCCTATGTGTTTTGGGCACCACTTTGAACTCTGCACCTGACCGGCCCTGAGCTGCTGGTGTGGTGACTTTGGGGTTGCTCTGAACCCCCAACGGTGGGCTACCTTGGACCAAGAACTGAACCCTGTAAGTGTCCTACTTACCTGGTAAAACTAACCAAAACTTACCTCCCCCAGGAACTGTGAAAATTGCACTAAGTGTCCACCTTTAAAACAGCTATTTGGGAATAACTTGAAAAGTATACATGCAATTTTTATGATTTGAAGTTCCTAAAGTACTTACCTGCAATACCTTTCGAATTAGATATTACATGTAGAATTTGAACCTGTGGTTCTTAAAATAAACTAAGAAAAGATATTTTTCTATATAAAAACCTATTGGCTGGATTTGTCTCTGAGTGTGTGTACCTCATTTATTGTCTATGTGTATGTACAACAAGTGCTTAACACTACTCCTTGGATAAGCCTACTGCTCGACCACACTACCACAAAATAGAGCATTAGTATTATCTCTTTTTACCACTATTTTACCTCTAAGGGGAACCCTTGGACTCTGTGCATGCTATTCCTTACTTTGAAATAGCACATACAGAGCCAACTTCCTACAAGGTCTCCAGAGATGGGTCCAATACTTTGGACGAGTCCTTTATAGCTAGATAAAATTTTCCTTATGAGGCCCCACTAATAATTCTTAAAGCTATCCCCTTTTTCAAAACATTTACCTCAGCCCAGGCAACTCAACAAGCTTTTGGCTCTTGCAATTGATGAGGTCACACCAGACTAGCGGTTCTTATCTTTTGACTTCAGTGGACCCCCCAATGAATCACCAATGGAGGCCAGGGACCCCGGACTAAGCAATTTCTAGGATTTGAACCGCAAAACAATACATAAAAAAAATACAGAAACAAGTATACATCAGACAAATTAAGACATTCTATTTCATACACAAATAAAAGCACACAAAAGTCATAATGTAATTTTAATTTGAAGATTGGGGTTTTTCCAAAATGTGGCTTTATTTCTAAAAGACGAAGCAATATGACTCCAGCAAGTCACATCATCTTTGTTGCTTCTAATGCCTAATGTTTTTTTTTTTTGTCAGCACATACCGATGCTTCACTTGAGGTGACCAATCCTCAATACTAAATTCTGTTTGCTGTACCCACGGATCAAGCTAAGGATACCAACTTAATTTTTAAACTCAAATTCCTTCACATTTACTAAGGATTTAAACATCTTCTATTTTACATGCTGCTGTTTTATGCATACGTCGTTTATTAATTTGCTAATATTATTTAACATTCGAAAATGCTGTCACAGACTCCCTGAGTAGGCCTTGGGGACCCCAGGGATCCACAGACTACAGGTTAACTACCTTTGCATTAGACAATACAAAAGAGGCCATGGATAACATCTGAAGTGATATCAGTGCCACGTGGGCAGACTGCTGACCTCACTCCTTGAAAACATTCAGTAGGCTATGCGAGTTAGAGCTGCTGATTGTTTCATTTTCCCAAACTTAGTTAGATTTTTAAATACCAAAAATACACTTACTCAATTTCAATAAATTAACAATTTAATGAGCTGTAAAATAACCATAAGGTCACAAAACAATCTCAAAAACATGACTTTTACTGGCACATTGGTGGAAAAGTACACTGCCCTAAGAATGGGCCTAAAAAACAGATAATTATAAATATGTTTTAACCTCAACCCGAAAAAAACTTCCTTCTGAAAAAAAGAACCCTGGTCACACCCACACCCCTGGCCACTACCATGTTACTCCCCTTTCATGATGCACTGAATAAGACTTGTCAAATCAAAGCCTTTTCTACTCATTTTACTATTGCCATCTAGGACAGTTGAAGTGTTTGAAATCTGTAGATGCAGGCAAAAGTCAGGATATAGGCCAGATTCTTATAGTACGTCATAAAATGACCCTAGGTTCCTTCTTACTAGCATACACCCACATTCCCAGGCGGTGCATGTTTGCTGGTGGTAGCCCCCACAAGAGGAGGCATACTATTCATTTCTTTAAAGCATTAAACCACCCAGGGTCATTTCAAAGGACCAAACAAAAAAGAAACCCAAGGATTATCAAAACTGAAAAGCATGAAGCGCCCTCCTGAAATGGTGGGGATTTCATGTTAGTCAGTAATAGGCCATAGCAAAGCCGGGGCTCAGTACTCGCAAGTCCACTGGAAGTGTTGGTTCAGAAGATGCACCTCAGAGTGACTCTGCAGGTGAGAAATATTGAGCACTAACTGCTCAAACTTTGAGCCAACCAAACTGGATGCTTCCTATGGCAAGGAACCAAAGCACGGGTTATATAACCGTCTGAGACGTGATCAAATTTGCAAGGGCCACACGGCAAGTCTCACTACCATGGTACTTGTTGGTATATTTATTACAGCTGGACTACAGCAGGGGCCAATAATAAATCACCTTGCAGACTCATAGGAAATTAACCCAAACATTTTCATAAAAAGGAGATTCCATGGCCATTAGGAAAGCAAGGACACAAATAACAGGTTACATTCAACCAGTGAATCCCATTAGGTCTTAGCAGGGTTGAGTCTCTACAGAGTAACGCATAATACTCTCATCAAATTCTGCCATTCCAGTAAGAAATGTGCACTTCTACATTTTCGAGCAGATCCTTGAGGTCTTCTTACCTCCCATACACGCAGGGAGACAGGAGGTTCTCTCAATTTCACATTTGTGTCCTCAGCAAACTTGCTGGGAACATTGGGTCATGTGACCCACTGTGCGAGACAAATCCCCAGATGATGGTCAACTCTGTGGGTCAGGCAGGACTTGACATCCCTGGCTGGCATGATTCAATGTGTCACTGTGGTGACTGTGTATCTGGGTCCATACTCTACACCTGTGGTCTCCAAACATTTTAATGCCGTGCCCCCCATTTGAAAAGTAAAAATTATTGCACCCCCCTCAGAATTTTTCACAAACATTTTATAAAGATGGCAATGTTTAAATATGTCCAGACATATTTAGACATTGCAGGAGGGTACGGTTACCTTTTTAAAAATGCAATAGCATGTTTCTGCTTAGAATAGAAGACTGTTATCTGTGTAATGCTACTTTAGGCCAGAGTCTGGCACCCCCAACCCCTAGGATCACTTGAGCCCCCCCAGTTTGAAGACCCCTGCTCTACACATTGAGTTGGATCTCACCTGTGCCCTTTTCCACCCACCTGAGTTGGAAGTCCATCTATTTGTTACCCACCATACATCACTCGCTTACTGCATGAAAGGAGACTGAAGGATACAGGTTCCATCAGACTCCTCTTTGCCTAATGCACACACCATAAGATGTAGAAATTGCCCAGGAACTAAATGTCCCTTGAGGGATCTCACGGACAGAGGTCAATCCAGCCTAGCACTAGCCCACCCTGCCCTTAGGTCCATGAGAGTTCTTTTCCTTCTCCGGCAGAGGTCCCAGGGAAATCATGCTTTCCCATCCCATAAAGGATTCTGCCACATGTTCACGATCACAATAATGCTCTTAATGTAACATGCTCTCCTCATCCGTACATAGCCAGTCCACTGGAGATGAACAACCAATCATCCTGGTGCATGCAAGGTTATGTATTCCTGGGCTCAGTCTTTGCACTCGGCAGGCATAGTCTTCCTGTCATCCTAGGTGATAGGCGTGACCCCCATGTCATTACTCCACACCAGGGTGTTGCACCTTGGAAGGCTTACAGGAAAGTCACATTCACATCCAGACACAGACATGACACCTGGTCTCATTCGCACCAGTAGGAAAGACAACCACAGAGCTCTAACAAGAAAGAAAGTGGGTAGCCTAAGACAGGATGGACCTGCCATGCAGGATGCAAGAACATTCCCAGCAGTCAGGCTGCTGTCAGTACTTGTTGAACCATCGTCAGTCCTACTAGCTAGAAAGGAAACAAGTGAGCAGCATTCACTTTTTTTGCTGCTTCAGTAAATAATAAAGTAAATAAAGATGGCTACCGCACTTGTCCGCGCTTGCATGTTGCCCATTTTCTAATGCGTTTTCTTAAAGCAAAAAAAAAAGAAAGAAAACATTCAAAGATTGCTGATATTCGTGCACATGTATATCTGAATGATTTTTCTTTCACTTTGAGAAAATTAATTTCAAGATCACAGCTTCACCTCTCTGCGAATGTAGAAGGCCCATCCACTGGGAATAAAGGATTGACAAAGCCTATTGGTTTCTATAGGCAAAACCTATTGATTTTAAAATGCTTATTTTTCTAATTGGAAATTTGGCACAGAAAAAAATGATTAAACTTGCAAAGAATTTATATCAGGGGAGAGGTGCCATTTGAGAAAGCCAATGTTGAGAAAGGGACAAGTACGTAAAATTCCAGAGAGCATGGAAGCTTGCACAAGAAATGTGTGAATGCAGGAAGCTTTGGCAATGTATGCAAATATCTGCGTACTCTTTTACACTGTTCTCCAAGTGAGTTCAATTTACATAAAGCAAGCGTCACTGCCTTAAAAGACCACTTATCAGAATTGTGCAAAACTCCTCCAGGGCAACACATCTAATAAAAAAAAACAATAACATTTGAAGCTCAAATCGTGTTCCTGCGTGAAATACCTAATTGAATATTTCACGGTTTGACTGGAAACAATCTGTGAAACCTCACCTCCACTGCAAAAGATGGTTTAATCAGGTATGTCAAAGGGAGATTTAATACCCTGCAGTAAATAGGGTACTTTGGTTGCATTTGAAGCCCACCTGAGAGGGATATTCGTCTTCTAACAAGAACCTAAGCTTTATTTTAAAGGTTTGTGTGTGAAGTCAGCAGAACACGTCCTAAGCCGCGGAACACTAAGCGGTCATGTATGTTGCTCGTAGGTGGCGGCGCTCGCTGCCCACTATGAGGGAGGGTAACCTTAATGCTGACCAGCAGCAAGGTACTGAGGGGAGATAATATGTCACTTCTCCAGCTAAGCACAAGTATCCTTGCACCAGGACACACGCCTCACACACCTCCAATAATAACTGCCTCAACGCTTTATGTCCCACGGACAAAATACTCTTCAGTAAAAAGTCAGTGAGAAGCTTGTCTGGTCTCATTCTATGTCTGCCGAAGTCAGAGGTGAAGGGAAATAAACAGGAATGGAATGAGTACGCGTAGAATAAAGGTATCAGAATTACCACAAGAGATCACTAAAAAGGTACCTAGTGGTATGTGGGTGTGATTACCACTGGGATCTCCTTCAACACAGACAGAGGAGTAGAGACCAGTGGAAAGCCTGGGGCATTAAAGGGCAAACCAGCATCAGGGGGAGTGGCTTTGTAGGGTTGCCTGCTTAGAGTCAATCTCTTCCATTCCACATGTAGTCAAAGAACTGTGTCCACCAAATATTATTGGAGTAGAACATGTGGCCCACAACCTCTTACTATTTCCTTGTACTGGGGTCTATTGCACGGAAACAGCAGAGTGAGACTAGTGATTGAGGTCATCCCAAATTCAGTACATCTTGAAACCAGGAACCCTTCAACCAGCTTGAGCCCAGATTAGTTCAAAAGAAACCGAGTTCTTTAAAAAAAAATCACAGAGAAAAACGATCATCGTAGGAGCTTTAACAGAACCACAGCAGAGAGTACAGACATATCTGGCCAGGGAGAAATAGAGGAGATTGGAAATGATCCACACAGCAGACCGATGGAGCACATGTGGTTTGGCATCAACAGTTGTGATCTGTATGAAATCTTAAGCACTCAGTTTCAAACCCTAGCATGGTAAATCCTGTCCTTCATACATCTAGGGACTCAAAATAATTTATCGCTCACCTTCGTTTCAATAAGTATTTTTTATAAGCGCTGAGAAACAATTCAGTTTGAGGTGCATGCAACAAACAGATGGCCTATAATCATAACAATTGAAAAAAAATGAAAGGCTGTATCACCTACCTTTAAGAGGAGATGATACTTTAGGACTCTCTGCATTGGCACCACCAGCAAGTCCTGTAATTTGAATTTTCCGTCTTGGACTCTCAGCGTACACTCCTGAAGAAGGGCAGGAAAGAAGGTTGAGGAGGCAGATATGTCAAGCGAAACACAGCACCACACATTTCTAATTAGAACAACAAAGACAGTCCTGACATGCAGAAAATCAGACAGGAGATATTGGTGAAGATGATGTTTGATTTTGCACACTTCTGATTTCAGATTACAAGAATCCCCTCCTCTCGGTGAGCGAGAACCCTCTGGCAGCAAGCCACCATTGTCCCTTTAAATAATTTAAAGCAGTACTTCTCTTCTGGCCTCAGCTCACCGCGGCTCCCGGCGCACCCCTAGCGTACAAAGACTCAACTCTATTAAATTAGACAGAGAGCAGATCCTGCCATCACCGAGCCTGCGGTTACTATTTCATTACCACAGAGTAATGGGTCCCACAAGCTCAACACCATTAAGGAGGAATGGGTCTTGCAATAGAGCGGGTGGCAGGAGGGCGGGAGAGCCGATACACACACAATCCAGCATGTAGGCCTTTCATCAGTTAATCCTCCCCGGGTCTACTTAATTCCTTTATTGAGTTGTGTTTTGTCTTCTTCCTGTACAGCTCAATCAATATGATATAATTCTTATTCAATGGGGCGCATTTTGCAGTGATACATAACAAGGGAATCTTTGCTCACAAGACAATGCAACAGAAGAAGCAACTCAAAATCAGGGTCAGGAAAAAGCAGCATCCGCTGGCCAATTACTGAAGGACGGTAAATTGTTTGTGGATAAGATAGAGAATTTATACTACTAAAAAGAAAAAAGATAAAATATATATATAAAATGGGAATGCAGTAAAACGATAAAAAAAAAAATTGGGCATTTTTTAAGTGTAGATGAAATAACCATTTCCACATTCTATGTTTACCTCTACTTTTTGCCTAACATCATCTCGATTCGCGATCAGTCGGTCCAAACATTTCTGCGCATGCTCCATCTGGCCGCAGTAATCACCATAAATCGAAAGCCTATGAAGAAAAATTAGATAGATATAATGGCCAACATTTGTTAAGAGCAATGGAGAGCAAAGTAAACAGATTTCATTCTGATTTTCAAAGCATAGCCTCAGCACTTTTCAAGATTTCACTTAAACAATTTATTCCAATTTTCCAGATAGTTTTATTCAGCGCAAATGTGAGGATTTATGATTTGCTCAGTGCGATTGCTTGGGATAGCTCTCTGCAGGCAGCCATTCCCTGCAGGTCCCTCAGATATAGCAGTAATGCCTGTCACGTGGTGCGTCACTAGTGTTTGATACCACACCACAGCTGTGTTCTGTAACAGAGAACTGCCTGAATCCTCTTCTGTTACTTCCATCGCAGAACAAGTAAATACTGCTGGTCGCCACCACCGCTGCATTCATTCACATTATCCCTAACGTTACGTCCTGCTTTATGCCACCAATTTTATATCACACCCACTCGTACACTGCAGACGACTGACATCACTTTCATGCCTCAGCCATCTCCCATAGCCTTTCCTTTAATTGAAACATCTATCGCAGGAACCCAGCATCACATACATCACAGCACAAATATCTACAGCGGACCACTTACTGTGGGCCTCCAGCACTACCATCATCAAGCCCTGGGCGTCCACTGCATGCCAGCAGAGTCACCATAATACCCCATATACCTACTCTATACCTTAAGCCATCCTTGACATTAATCTTACCTGAGGTATCTACTGCACGCCAGCAGTTACATCTATCACACCCTAGGCATCCACTTGCCAGTGGAGTTACCTTCAGCATACCCTAAATATCTACTGTAAAGTTACCTTCATTATACCCTACATATCTACTCTATGCGAGCAGTTACCCTCATCATACCCTAGATACCCATCTGTGTGCTGCTAGTTACCTTCATTGTACCCTAGATATCCACTGTATGCTGCTAGTTACCTTCATTGTACCCTACATATAAACTCCATTCCAGTAGAGTGACCTACATCATACCCTGAATATCGATTGTATGCTGCTAGTTACCTTCTTTATACCCTACATACCTACTCTATGCCAGAAGAGTGGCCTACATCACCCCCTAGATATCTACTGTATCCTGCTAGTTATCTTCATTGTACCCTACATGTCTATTCTATGCCAGTAGAGCTATCTTCATCATACCCTGGCTATCTACCATATGTTGATAGAGTTACCTTCAATATACCCAAAATATCTGCCATTTGCTACTGTTGATACATGCTGCAGTGAAAAGAAGTGTTAGGACGTCAGCTTCAGGTACAGATTAATTAAATTCTGTGTGTTCAAGAATGATACAAACGAGGTGCAGAATGGAAGGAAAATCCTTAAGATAAGGAAACCCCATTCAACCAGCCCAGAAAAATGAAAAAAGAGAGACGCAGGTCTGAGCATGTTAACTTATGCCATATCACAAGGGGGAACTGAAGCTGGTACCCTGTACGATGAGAAAACAGTTAGCAACCTTGGCCTCATGAAAGATGGGTATCATTTAAACATCCACATCTTTGTGCATCGTTCTGCAAGTGGGTCTCACTATAGTCATGTGACATCAGGCATGGAAGATAAAGATATCTATAGCTATTGCCTTCATTTCCACAGATTATTCACTAGTGTGAAGACTGAACTTTTTGAGCACAAATCATTGCTGTCACACTGATTTTGCATACAAATTATTAAGAATGAAGATCCAAATAAAGTGGACTATGGTGACATTATGTGCTATTAATCTTGGTTGGCACTCCAATAAAAGTTGAAGGTGCATCCCTCCCCAAAGCAACAGGCTGATGCTAAAGCTACTTACACAACATTATATAACTGCCTCAGTAAATGATATAAGGGTGTGCAAGCTTGCCCCACCAGGCAGCAGATACTTCATCCATGCCAAGAAAGAAGTACCAAGGCAGCATAGTTCCCTCCAATTAAAGAAACATGTATCCTTTCCATGACCCTGCAGATGGCTTCACTGAGAGAATAGATGTTTTCTTACACCATGGTGTTGGTGAAGTGGGCTTTTAGCAACAAAGTGGGCTATTTCCTAAATCATAAAGATGTTGAAGTGGGATATTAACAACAAAGTGGGTTGCTTCCTACAGCATGGAGTTGGTAAAGTGACTATTAACAACAAACAGTTGGGGGCAGCAGTCTGCTGTCAAACATAAGCAACAACTATGACCCAAGCAAATGAATGGTAAGTGATTCCACCAAGGCCTAAGGCCCAAGAAGATTACTCTAGCTTTATCACTCTCACAACTAAGCTAGAGGTAACTCCACTAGGCAGGGAGAGAATGCAAAAATGTTGACCTCAAGAAAGTAATCTAGGGAAGATGTAGGACCTTACCCAAGATAGAAGCAACCACGATTATTGCTCCACAGGAACGAGGATGGAGAATTAAGACATCTAGGCATGTTCTTCAGAAGATGGGATACCACCCCCTTTGGATCATGCTAGTAGTCTGCTTCCTATGAATCACCCTGGCAGCAAACAGGATAAAGTTCTCGGGTAGGCAAACAACGGTGCCTTGCATCAGCTTGAATATTTCTGCACACTGCACAGAAAAGCCCAGTCCACAGAAGAATTACACTTTTTTTCAACAGCGAACAAAGATCACTGCATGCAAACTCTGACATTTTGCTACGGTGCTGAGGGTTTTCTTTCCATCCTACAGCAAGTGGAAAAAAAACACAAACCAAAATGCCAAAGTAAATCTATGAAAACAATGGAACTCGATGAACCAACTTTGTTAAAAACCTATTACCTCAATTTTTTCCCCAATATTCATTTTAGACCATTTCTGAATGAGAACAGCAAAGATGAATAGCACTGCAGTGAGAAGTAGCACTGTGTAAGAGGAGGGTACCACAAAGCTGTCAATCCAGGCTTCGATGATGGTAATTACTATATGCATGTTCCAGTGTAACGCATCCCATACAGAACGCCTCTCATGGTGCAGCCCAGCAAGCTCTGTTCTGGAGGAGTGGTATTAATGAACTACTATTGCATGTACTGATTTTATTGCATTGGATGTGTTGTCTGTGGTGAAAGACTATAATGTAGCAGCATCATCAACTAATAGGTTCCTGAAGTGTGTACTATATGTCTTTTTACTCAAATATGATATAAATGTCTTTTTAGCCAAGCTAGCATTCTTTCGGGAATGGGAACTTCATTTACTGAAGTGCAATCTAAATCACTATATGCATAAAATATGCAAATGCAAAATAAGGTTGTTTAGTAAAGATGTAAGACAGCTGAAAAGCTTCAGTATGAAATGTTATGCACATTAAAAGAACATTAAAAGATGTTATTTTCTAATGCGCAAGCAGCGTTAGGAAGGAGGAGGTTGAACGGCTTAAAGCCCACTGGATTAACACTTCTTTAGGGGGATTTATTGAATTTGTAAAGTCATTGGGACTCCAGGTTGTGCATTGTCGCAGTGTGCACAATTCTGGATATCAATGAGGTCCCCATATCTACTCAGAACAGAAGCAAATGGCAGTGTGGAGCAAGAGGAGGAGATGTTGTAGACTGGTAAGTTGACGCGTGACTGCAGATGTACGGTGAGCCTGACCTCCACACTTGACCATCCCCTAGTGCTGGCAATAAAGCCAAACCTAAATTGTAAGAAGCATATGAAGAGCAGATTTTGTCACTTACGAGGATACTGTCATGCTCTACTTTGGGACTGTCCACTCATTCATGTTGGACAGAAAATTGGATAACTCTACGGGGTGCCCAAGTCTCTTGGTTTCAAATGCCAAAAATATGTACAGCACCAAGTTAGAACATATAGTTAGTTAATGTCTTGAGTGCTTTCTCCAGTGGTGCCCTAGCAACTAGAAGCTGAGGAGCAACAGTTAAAACCATACTCCCAATGCTTGTAAATGCTCCACAAACAAACAGCTTCAATGCTCAGCTGATTACAGATGTAATTGCCCCTCCAGTGATACGAAACTGGGTGCAAAACATGCCTTAGAGTAGCAGGTCCATACAGTTGTTATCATATGCAATAGATTCTTAACAAGGTCCCACAAAACTGCTATATCGGCCAGCCTTAAAAAAAGTGGCCACTGCAAGAACATCTTCTTTAGTCACGCCCACTCCAGCACCATACTGCTTCAAAAAAGCGAATCTGCTTTTGTTGGCAGTATCTTACCTAACATTGACAGACCCACCTTTGCCTAAACCCTTGGTCTTAACTCAGGATAGATAAGGCCATACATAAGCTATGCTTGTATGCACTGGTATATTCAGCCTTACCCCAATTCAGCTCTAAATATACCACTTCCCTATGCAACCTGACCTTCTGTCTACTCACAAATTTGAACGTGGGTGTCTCCAATCTGGAAGATGCTGGGGCCACTCTGAACCTTTTGTTGCAGCTCATCAGTGCAGTTCTTCCTTGGCTCCTAACTAGTTCTGCAGGAGCACCCCACCTCAGCTATCCACCAATACATAGTGAGCACCGAGGAACCACATCTATACTATGTCCATGCATCACCACAGTGGGTCAGAGCCCAGAGCAAAGAAACAGTTCCAATGCTTGCATGGACATGCCTCTCTCCACTACCAAATCTCAATCTTTCTTACTTCTAGAAACTCCATTTATCACGCCACAGTTCAGATTATTTTACATTGTGATGAAAATTGTCCCTTTCAACATGAGATATGCCTCCCCTGTTAGTATATTCAAAGGGGCTTGACATGCACCTCCTCAAACTCAAAGGGGTCTTATTGTACCTCTACTTTGCTCACCACACTCAGCAACACCTGAGAAATTCTCATTGAGGTCACTCTAATAGCAACTATGAAATTCATGAATAATCTTTTCACACAGGGAAGAAAACTAACTTTCCAGACTGACATACTAGTCAAAGTTAAATACCGTCTCTTACTACTATCGACAAAATCTGATGTACGCAGACCACCTCTACAAACCCACTACAAAGATCCATTATTTGATGATGTTTTATTTATGTAATTTATTCTCATTCCTCCAGGTTCTCCTCCTTGAGTTCCTTGCTTGTGAATCTCAGCTATTCCAGTCTTGCCATTTTTTGAACTACCCATACCTAGCTGTCTGGCCTACACTGTCTATTTTTCAGACAGTAGTCTTGTCTATATTAAGCGAGAGTGTGTGCTTTTAAAAACACACAAGCCATATGTAGCACTATATAGAGACCACTGGTCTGAAAGAATGCCACAGTTAGTTACAATAATGTCCACACAATTGTAAACCCCTGGTATCTATAAACTGTGTTTGCACATTCGCTGGCTCCTAGTGACTGCCAGCCTTCTTCAGATAACTTGGTTGGTGGTCTATGGCCATGACTATAAGTTATCGTAAAGAGCCTTATACCAACTTTTAGAGTAACACCATTGTAAGTATAGGAAGTCATAGCTGCTAAGATTCAGGGACATGTCTTAAAGATTACTTTGAGAAAAGAGGCTGGTCGGTGGGGCCTACATGGAGAATATGAAGGGCTCTGTTTGGAAGCCCTCTGCTCTTTCTTAGAATTGTTTGGAAGCTCATCCCAACTGCTGGCTGTGGGCAAGCGAGGTCTCAGCCTCACCAATAGAAACACTTCCCCAAAAAACAGTGTTGGTACATATGGGTAAAGCGCAACAGACCTGCAAGTGTACAGGTTGAGCCAAGTCCGAAAATGGCACACCACAAACCACAACTTGAATACCTGACCACACCCTGCCATATATCCCCTCTACATTGCAAAATGCCCACTGCTGGTGACATTCCTAAAATTAATACACACCATTTACAAATCAACAGGTATTCCCCTCCTCCACTACTTTCAGGAAACTCTTACTGCAAAGATTCTGCAATTTCATCCTAGCACTTTGAAAGCAGAAGCCGGAGCACAAGAGCTACACCTATCCACATGTATTACTGCTTGCAATGCTTTACTGCCGAGATCACAGAGAGACAGCATTACAGAAGGGCTGTGGCATAATCAAAGCTAAGACCTGACATTAATAGTGTGCAGGGAGATTACCCTGGAGCCTATCGACAACTTGTGCCTTAGAAATAAATACATAATGCTACAATCTCAGATAACTAGTCTCACTATCACAGGTTCTGAACTTTATGAAGGATACTGCGGTCAACAACGGAAGCGCGTTCAAAAAACGAGTACACATGAGAAGTGTTTTATGAACTAATGTAGTTGTCTCACAAGCCTCTGCCAGCACAAAGATGGCTGCCAAGCAGTTTAACCCATCGCCCTCTCTACTACAGCAGATTGCTTTCTTGTGTATTGTCATATAACTTTGATCAGTCCTCTAGCAATCCAATAGTCTAGCACATATAATATGAAGAAACACACTTTATTGAAGATGGAAGGTTGCTTTAAACCTCTGAGGTCAGTGTCACCCTGTGGTTTCCACGATCAGGACAAATTCCAGAAAGAAAATAAACTAAAGAATAAAAAAAGAAAAAAAGGTTAAAATGGATATTTAATTTGTAACTGATTGATTCAAAGATTAAAAAAATACTGGTTGTAAAATAATTTTATATGAATGAGTTCGATCTTTAGGACTAACAACCAAACAGATGGTTCCTTTCTGATCGTAAAAAGACTTAAGCGTTTCGATCAGACTTTAGTACTCTTATGGAATAATGTAACATTTAAGATTAGACTGTATACAGAAAGTCGGTCTGACATTGTCCAAATGCTGATGATGTTGAGATCAGGGCCCAAATCTCCCAGCGGCATCATCAGGAGAAGCCCATTGGGACTTTCCAGCAGAGCATTGATGGCCTTACAGACAACGCATGACAAGCTCACAAAATGGCATTTATGAACTTGTAGAAGAAGCAGACCAAGGACCTCGTGCAGCACGCCGCTGGCACCATACTAGGGAATTCAAAGCAGTAGACTGATGGTCTTCTGGAGGTACAATAAGGAAGACAAAAGCTCTGGGACGACCTTGTGCAGCAGGTGGACTTCAAGGCAACAGACTGATAACGTTCTGGCAGCACAATACACTGATGGCGGCATGGATTTTGAGGTAAATGTTTATAGGCAGTGATGTGCTTAGGTTACAAATGAATTTCAGGTATAAATATTTCAAATGTACCACTTAAAAAGAGTTTTCCTCCTGCACAAAACAAATTCCCTTACATTTTCTATATTTTGAACTCGCTTCTTGAAACATAGCCAATGAGGTCAGCTGAATGTTCTTGTGAAGCAATTAAGAAGATCATTAACCGTCACTCGACATTGATTTCGTAATAAATAGATTTACAAGATCCTCCTATGTATGCATTTTAGAGAGGAAAGAATATTAAGGATTTTGTGGTGAGTTCACTTTTGAATGGACCGCCAAAACCTTCTTTATTGTCATCATGGAATTTACCACAGACTGCCGGTCATTAGAAATGTGGCAATTGTTAGGCGTGCATTCTGAGTTTGGAGACGAAAACCTTTCAATATAAAGACCAAACATTTGCACTACACCAGCATACTAATTGTAATAGTATGAATGTTATTTATGTCATTCAATGTCCCTGTGGGCTATTGTGTGTGGGACAAACAAGACAGAAGGTAAAGGTGCGCATTCTGCAACTCTGTAGTCGCATTAGATGTAAAGTACAGGGAGCACCCTTGGTTGATCCTTTTACAACTCATAATCATTTGGTTGAACATATGAGATGGTTGGTGATTGAAAAAGGGATCATGAATCCACAGGGTGGTGATATAGTGAATGTTCCCAATTTACGAGAATGTAAATGGATCCAACTTCTCAATACGGTTGCCCAAGGTTTGAATGAATACGAGGAAACAGCTAAACAGGTGTCTTGTTTGAACTGTGGATAATATGGACCTCCATTCTGGAGTTGATTAGGATGAGGTCTAGTGCTTGCCAATAATATAAGAATGTTCCCTAAAAATATTTTTTAATTTATGGTTTTGATAGTAATAATTTTGTTGGTGCTGGGAGAGGTTGAATAATCTGTTTTGTTTTTTGGATATTTTTTGGTTATTTTTTATTTTTGTAAGATTGTGAGGATGTCCTTTGATGGAGAAGAGAAGGTTAATAATCCTTCAATGTAGTGTAGCTGTTTTTCCCTCCCCGTCCAAGTTTGTTTACATTGGATGTAATTTTGTAGGTGGGGTTCTCGACTGTGATGGAGAAGAAAAGGCTAACCTAACTTAATTTTCCTTCGAGAAATTTGGATATGTCAATTGCCTATTTTTAGAGAAGATTAATAATCCTATGATGCGATGCAATGAGGCAATCTTCCGTCTAGTCAACGTGGTTGTTGACGTTAGGTGAATTATTTTACTCCGTGTTGAAGAAGAGAGGGTTATCTTCAATTTCTTTCAGGAAACTCGGTTATGTCATTTTCCTCCTTGGCAGTGTATACGTGAACATAATGTGAATTCTCTGTGTTGGAGAAGAGAGGGTTAACTTCAATTTCCTTTGGGAAACGTGGTTACGTCATTTCCCTCTTTGGCAGCATCGTTCTTAACGTGATGTGAATTCATTGAGGCGACTTTTTTTCACTGTGCATCAGAAGGTGAGCGGAAGGGATGTACCTCCATGGCGTGTTAAGGTGAGTGAGTTGTTTGGGGTTTTATAATTATTGTCTTTAATTGGAATAGGGGTCTTAGCTATTTGGTCTCCTTCGTGGTATTTCTGGTAATAATATGGTTCTGAATTAAAGTGTTAGATGACCACATGAATTGGTACGTGGATGGATTTTAAAAACAATGATGATAATTTCTTCGGAGTAAATAAGGATTAAATTGGATGTGCTTTCCCTTCATAAATACGGAGGTGAGCGGCTTGATAGAGTGATCCCTGATGTTATGCAAATTCATTCAGACAGGAGTTTTTACTCCGTGTTGGGAGGATAGCGTAACCATTGTATTTTTTCGTGAGTTGGTTGAAATGTATTGTATGTTGTTTTCTTTGATTTAAGGCTATTATTTAGTGATATGTATTGTGTTTGGTATTTTTTGTGGATATACAATTTGGAATTAAAGTGCCTAGTGACTATGTGAATTGTCTCATGGACAGAAGTAAAATCAAATCGTTGGTGGGAATTTTTTTGGATTGTACAAGGAAGAAAGTTGTATGTGCTCTCCCTTTCTTAATACCCTGGTGAGTGATTAGAAAGAATGCTTCCTTTTATATTCCGTTTATTTTTTTTTAATGTTGGATTTAATTTGGTATGGTGATGTTTTGTTTTTTTGATTTTTCTAGGTATGAAGACATGGAATTTAAAACAAAGTGATTGATGTATCAGTTTGATGAATGGTATTAATTTATTCATGAAAGATTTTAGGTAAGTAGGATGTCATTATTGCTATCACGCAGCACATGATATTGCGAAGAATACTAGATTAAAGTTTGGGTCCTTTTTGTGATAGGATTCTCCGAATTTAGTTTGTGCCCTGATGAAGACCCGCTTTTGAGGCAAGAGTTGGCCTAATTTACTGCGCCGGGCAGAAACATCGACGATCTGGATTGAGCCTAGATTATCTTTGGGGTCACCAAAGGACAATAGTGATTTAGACACTGTACCCCAATTGAATGTGACGCATATTTTGTCTGTTGTAGAATGGTCAATTGACAGGCTCTCATGTATATAATTTGTGTATAATTGATTAGACGGATTTCTTTAATTTTTTTCCTTTTTATTTTCACGAGCACTTTTTCTCCACACAATATTTCTTTGGGTGTTTTGGGGCAACCATTTTTAAGAAATTTTGTATCGAAAGGCAAGAAATAAATTGTATATTTTCATATGAATGAGTGTATGAATATCATTTGGGACAATAAATATTGGTTTGTGCTGCATATGCATGTTGCAATTTATATGTTGGTAAAATTATTTTTTGTGAAATTACCGTTTGGACTATTGTAGTTGTGTAGTATGAGTTACCCAGGTCCTTCGGGTTATTAATGGGTTACCCTCTGTGTACTAAATGGCTTGTGAAGAAGGCAGCATTGCAGTTTCCTGAAGTGGAGCTTGGGCTGCCTGGTGATTGGCTAGCCTATCCCATCTGAGTGTGTCATGTGACAATTTTGTTGGCTTTCTCTATACATTTCCCAGGGCGTTTTATCGGCCATGCACTCTGCGGTAAAAGAGATCCCAAGTAAAGTGCGACCCATCTTTTTGTGTCTGTTATGACTTTTTAATGGTGGTGGACCAGACTCTAGTTCCTGCAATGTCAAGTCACACCACTCATCAGCATCTTTGAGACCGACAGGAAACAATCCTGACGTGTCACTCAGAGCCTGGTAATGTACTGCCTTCTTATCAGTAAACATACCTTGGTTACATTTCTTTATAGACTAATGGTTCCTCTATGCGTTTTGGTGGGACGTAAAGGGCATTTATCTTGATGCCTGTAATCAGTGCACACAATGTGCTGCTCCTTTGTCGGTGCATGGACCAAAACCAGTGCACATCACAGACAACTCCTCAGTCACTCTTCGGTGGACCCAATGGGCATTCATCTGGCTGCCTGTAAAAAGGGTGAATGTCATTTACAAGCTCAGAATTAGGCTACAGCATCAACTACCCTTTTGTCCTGAGTCCTTCCAATAACTCCCTTCAGTGTCTTAACGAGATCTAGTCATGTTTCCAACTACAGACACAATTAGTTGTTACCTCAGCAGACTACTGCATCCATCTACCCAATACTTCTTGGGTTAAACCACAGATCTTGGTGTGTCTGTCTCACTTTACTAGACTTCAAGATATGATGACTTACATTGCTTCAGGGGGCTAGAATTGTGGTGCTCCTGTTTCACTCCGAAAGGTAATTCCTGATGGCTTGGAACAGTTGCCCAGGGGCTAGGATTTCATCACTACTGGGTTGAATAAATATTGTAATTTCTGGAGGCTTACCATCACCACCAATGGCGGCCATCCTGCCACTTTTGGGATGGCTGCATATGGTTTATAATGATAACACAATGGCCGTATGGTAACTGTACACATGCAAGACCTTGTGTATGATCACTACACAACTTCATGTGTAATCGCCTGACTGACTGCCTAGACGCAAAACTGCATGACCTCTTACCAATGTATGGTATGACAGATTCTATAACAGTTTGTGACAGCTTTATATGACAGTGCATGACAAATTACATGGCAAACTACGTACAAACTTTGTTTCACTGTGATGAACAGCATAGCACAGTCTAAGTCAATCTGCATGGCAAATGCATCCAATGTTGTAATCATCCCACAGAGGAGTTTGCTATCTGTTGCGAAGCACATCAGTAACCGCAAGGGTAGAAAGCACTATATAAATGCCATTACAATACAATGTCAAAGTTTGTAATAGAGAGCCCACACAAGTCAAAACACAGAACAACTTTTAATCTACATATAGTAAGAACCGCAAAACGAATTTGCAAATGCTCGACAAAATATGAACACAGCATGATAAAACACTGGGCTCTCGGAGAGTAGCGTCCAACCTACTATGCAAACCACTTTAGCACCACAAACGGGGTGGTAAGCGCTATATAAATACCCGTATCGTCATGGTGACCATCCAACAGCATAATGATGAGAGCAAACCAATGAGCTCTTAATCTACTGGCTGCACACTAATGGTAAAACAGATAACACTATTGATTCATAAAGGTGATCCAGTGAAAGCAAACAACACTTTGGGTACACCTCGACTTTGAGCTCCACCAATGATGCCCAAAAATTAACTCACCTCTGATGTGTGCTTTCTTGAGTTGTAAAGCAGGGGAGTAACATCCTTAAAGAACTTGGTGCATCAGTGGGCAAGCAAACTGTAGAAGAAAACCGTATCTTGCAGCCCCTTCACTTCTTGAATTCTGCAGGATGCTGAAGACCTGGCTGTCTAGTAACCACATAAGCCCTAAGATTGGCTAGACTCACCCCTGCTCAGCACCAGAACCCCCGCCCGGTGATAGTGCATTTAAAAAATGTGGTGGAATGCACTTCTGGTCTTGGTAAACTGGTGACAAAACGTACAGTGCCCAATGGGAAACTATGAGCAGATACAGGCATGGGGCACACTTTCTTCTGGCGCGCTAAACATTTAATGTTTATCAGTCAGATTCTGCTAGGAGCTCCGATCTTCCACTAGCACAAACACCCACTGGCAGGTCAGGGTCCATTGTGGACATTATGCTGGAGAGATGACACCTTCACAGAATGAAACCCTGATCTCCTGTGCAACTACAGAAATGTCATGACATTAAATAAGTTATGCTTTTGGGCTGTACAAGACTGGCTGCAACTGCTCTATTGGAAAAAATCCTATTTTTTTGCATGGCCTATGGCTCATGGTAGGAGTACTTGTTTACTTGACTCAGACCCATATGGCATCTGGGTCTCTCAAAAAATCTCTTATTCCAAAAACGAACACTACCAGAATGGATCTGTGATTACTCTGCAAGAGAGAAGTACAGATGTATCATCCTCGTTTGAGACTAAGTTGTAGCCTCTTTCTGCTGACCTGGTTTTCAAAGAATTAGAAAAATAGTATTGTATGACATCTAGTAGAAGAAAAATGTACATATCATCATTAGTAAATTAAATGCACGTATTTGGCAACCCGCCAGGGCATCCTCAACCACTGAGACAGAAAACGTGTTTGCTATGATGGCAGAGGCCATGATACCTCAATATGAAGCATGGGCAACATTCTGTTACAATGTTACTTTACTCTATTTCATGGTAGTGTACCAGGGTTGGCGAGCTCCATGCATCTCGTCACCATGCTGTACATTAGTCACTACAATAAGCAGGCGAAACCCTGAGCTTGGAGCCTGGGCAGTTAAACGTGAACTCAAAGCGACTAAGTGAACAGAAAGATGAATGTAGCCGCCAATACCCGACGAGTCTGCGGCCAATAGAGATCATTCATGGGCTCCTTCGTAGGCCGCCATCACCTAGACTGTATAAGAAAATGCTGCATCAATAGGAAGTCCATTCACGCCACCTGTGGACATATCCCACAACATGCACCCGCTACAAGCTCACGGCACAGAGCAGGAGCCATTTATCTATAGGTCAATGAAAAGTTCCTTGTAAGGTAGATGTGATGGTGGAGCAAAGCACAACACTAGGTCTCAGTTCTCTGCAAGGGGCGGAGAAAAGCACTGAAAATCTGACTGCAAAACCCATTCTTTCTGCTGACTCAATTAAGCTCGCTTAGCGAGCACTTTCTCAAATTCAGCCTGTTGTAAACCTAGTGTATGATCAGGGCCTCAACAACATAGACAGTGTCCACTTTTCCACCTCAAAGATACCAACAGCCTCAATGGTCCCTGTGCAAAGCTACAAGATGGCATGGGACTGGAGAATATTGATGTTTGGATCTGAGAACCCCTGAGGTCATCGTTCATCCACACACATCTAATTCAACATGAGATGTCCATGTTAATCACGGAGTGAACCTAGAATTCATAGAACCTAATGGGAATAAGCACATGGCTCAGCTGAGACTTGGGTTAATGCTGTGCAACAACATGCAGAGAACTCTCTCAACCCACAATGACCTATATGTCACTACTCTTAGAATGAGCACAAGTCTCCTTGAAAGAGATAAAACCAGCAAGTCTGATAGATGACATTATTCCACAACTATCATTGAGGCATTTTATATAAAATATGAGGCTGGCTGAGATCCCCTACAAGTAAATTTATAATTATAGTAAAATTAAAAGTTCTTGGCTAACTCCAGACTTAAGGAAAACACTGTCTAAAGGCAAAAATATTTTTTGTTTGTCTCAAATAACACACATTTCCATACTAGCAGCTGGCACTGACATCAACTACTTTGAGAGCGGATGTACTCCCTATGAAAGAGCAAACTTGGGTCACTTAGTGTAATTAAGCTATGAGTAAATTTGGCCGGCACATTGGACCATGCTCTACACCTTTGTTGGTGGAAGGAAAACGGTAGTAACACAATAACAGACCAATGGATGAAAAGGACTGGCTGAAAGCCCCTATCAGTAAGCATATTATACATATAATTTTATTAAACTCAAAAGATCTTGGCAAACTCCAGAGCTAAAAAAGGTAGGTGTTTCAGATTGGGGGTTTTATGTACCTTTGTAGCACTAACCTGGCACATCGCAGACACTTCGTGGTGGTCTGAGGATACAAGCGCATGCCAAAATGGCAAAGCAAAGCAGGACTCGAACAGTTGCACTTAACACAACGAGGATAATGCTCCAAAGGCAACAATGGTTAAGTACTGGAAAGTGATACACTCTCCCCTGTCAGTCTCCCTCATGACCTCTGAAGACCACAAATTCCAACATGGAATAAGTCTGGTAGTCAGAATTACGTGAGTTCCTCACTCCATATCATTACAGACACAGGCCCTCATTCTGACCTTGGCGGGCGGCGGAGGCCGCCCGCCAAAGTCCCGCCGTCAGCTTACCGTTCCGCGGTCGAAAGACCGCGGCGGTAATTCTGACTTTCCCGCTGGGCTGGCGGGCGGTCGCCTTCAGGCCGCCCGCCAGCCCAGCGGGAAAGAGGCTTCCACGATGAAGCCGGCTCGGAATCGAGCCGGCGGAGTGGAAGCTGTGCGACGGGTGCAGTTGCACCCGTCGCGTATTTCACTGTCTGCGCAGCAGACAGTGAAATACATTTAGGGGCCCTCTTACGGGGGCCCCTGCAATGCCCATGCCAGTGGCATGGGCACTGCAGGGGCCCCCAGGGGCCCCGCGACCCCCCCTACCGCCATCCGGATCCCGGCGGTCGGACCGCCGGGATCTGGATGGCGGTAGGGGGGGGCGGAATCCCCTCGGCGGCGCAGCAAGCTGCGCCGCCGTGGAGGATTCAATGGGGCGGCGGTACACTGGCGGGAGCCCGCCAGTGGTGCCGGTCCGACCGCGGCTTTACCGCCGCGGTCGGAATCCCCATTGGAGCACCGCCGGCCTGTCGGCGGTGCTCCCGCGGTCCTCCGCCCTGGCGCATTCTGGGTAATGGCTGTGGAACTGAGGGCCTTCGCGCAGGAGCTTTTGTAGAGTGCAACGCGGACAGCCCAAATTACTTCTCGTTACCAAGACTTAAACTCCTGCAACCCATCCAAGGTTGGTAAGCTGAGTACCATTATATTGGGTCATAGCAACATATACTTATTTTGAGTGCTTAGAGACAACAAAACTATTTTACAGAATGGTATATTTAAAAAATGTGTTAGGTTATTAGATTAACTAAGTGCCCGTGTCTTCAGGCTAGAGAGGACCGTGTAAGGGAGAGGAAACAGCGTGAGAATAGAGATGTGGTAGAACGAGTGCTGGGTTTAAATACTAGACTGAACTGTAAAACAACAATACCCTTGTACATACACTGATAAAGGCCCCAGTACAGGAAACAAAGCAGAATGAAATGCACAATCACACCAAAGTGAAGGAAGAACCTACAGTGAGACATTAGCCTTAGCCCACCAAACCTAGACCTGATTTACCGAGTCTAACATAAACTAATTTAGGGTGACATTTTGGTATGTGTTTCAAACAATGATACTGGAGCATCCTTCTGATTATTTCACTACCCCCAGGGCCAGACACTATAAACATTACACACCAGGCTCAACACCACCCATTTCTATACCCCTGGCTGATAAATACACATTTAACTATAGGGCGTAAAGTGTACTCTGTTTTTATCCCAAGACACAAGACAAAGGTTCGGCACCGTGGTGACAGTAAGATTGCCACAGCTACACATGTGGTACCAAGAGGATGAACGTATGATCTGCCATTGACGTTGGTGGGCCACGCTGAGCCTACTGTTCAGGTACACATTTAATGAAAGATGGCCTAATGCAACAGTGCAACATCGCAACGAGCTACGAAACAAAATGTGCCATAGACACAGAAAAGGAATATATGCTATGCTATGCCAAGGGAAAAATCCCCATGTCTGCAGACTTCAATTCACAACACAAAAATGGGATACTGTTCCTATGAAGGTGAAAGATTATCAGTTAGAACACTACGGGAGGAGTCACACACCTAAATGGGTGTCATGCTTCATCATTGGGCTGCTCCTCGCCGGCCAGTGCTGCAATGCCCAACGGTCCCCACAAGGGGGCTCTTTGTCTTCTGATTTGCTGCAATGATGAGTGTCCTTGAGGGTGTAGGGTGGTGTGCTAGGTGGGTGCACAAATTGACTTGTCGTCTCTTCAAAAAACAGTTTAACGCGTGAAGAGAAATGGGCGTGCAAGGCGTGTCCCTATTTGTTTAATTGTTCTTCGGGAACATTTACAACTGCGGTCCAGCAGCAATTCGATGAAAATTGCAATAGTGGTGCATGCCAGGAAGTAATTTGCCTTCGGTCAGCACCACCTTCCTCTCCCACTAAAGTTGTCCCATTAGAAAAACCTCAGATTGAAAGACTGTTGTGTAAAACCGAGGAAGAACTGCAAGTTTTTATCTTTATTTTACATTATTGTGGTGGTCGCTACTCCTGCAGAAGCATCTTCCACATCCAAATTTCTTTCCTGAAGCGGCAAACAGAAAGAGTTAAACCCAATTACTGAACTGCCAAGTGTAATATGAAATAATTAAAGGCAAATTAGCCAAGATGACAGTCTCCGCTCCTCGGAAATATATGCGAATTCTCGGCCAATTTCATCCAATTGCTGGCGCTTTCACTGAACGGTTCCTAGAATAGCAGAGAAAAGCAGCAATTTGGCACATCTCGTTTAGGACATAACGCTTAACTCTTAAAGCTGGCTGAGGCTTTTCTAACCTGTGAGGGAGCGGAGGCAGAAGGGGGGCACCAATCTCCCCTACTTAAGGGCCTTCCCTTTGTCCTGGATTATGGCCATGACCAACCTTAGGACATCCCTTTAAGCAAAGGGTTCGAAAGATAGGACCACATGGGCGGTGGCAAGGACAGTGATGCATTATTCCAACACTGGGATTACTCCCTGGTCCTGTCAATGTTACGCTCACCACTGCAGCCGGACGCAATAATTCCCTATGGGAAGTGATTTCCTGTTCCTTTTACTGATGCTGAGCAGTTGTAATGCCATCAACTAATGAGCCATGTCCCGAAGTTACACCAGATCTGGAATTTGAGCAGCTTTTCTTCTGTATTTCCACCCCAGTGGAAATTGCAAAATTGTATGCAATTAAAATCCAATTTGAACATGATGACCCCCCTCCTTGTATTTACAACCCGCTGGAAAACGTCTCTCTATCCTGTATTTATACCCTGATCCCCCCCCAATTCTCTGTACACACACAGGGGGGTATGAAGGTAGTAGATCATGCTTGTCTCTGTAGTTATACTTAACTGGAACAGGCTCACCCTCCTCTGTATCTATTTACTGCACACACCCTCATGTTCTGTATAGACACAGGCTGGTATGAACAAGGTCGAGAATACTCACCTTGCTTTCTGTATTTAGACCCAACTGGAATAGGTCCACCCTCCCCTCTGTATATATACCCCTGAACCCCTTCTTCCTCTATACACACACAGGCTGGTATGAAGAAGGTCGACCGTGTGATCATCTTCTCTGCATTTATACCCAATTGGAACAGGCTGACCCACTGTTCTGTGTTTATATCCTACACACCCCCTCGTTCTCCGCAGGCGGGTATGAAGAAGATAGAGCATGGTCACTAACTCTGTATTTAGTTCCTGAACCCCCCCATTCTCTGTACACACACCGGCTGGTATGAAGAAGATGGCGCATGCTAACCTTCATCTCTGTATTTACACCCTGAGCACACCATCATCCTATGTATATATACAGGCTGCTAGGAAGCAGGTGGAACAGGTGCTCAATTTCATCTCTGTATTTACACCCTGCGCACACCATCATCCTATGTATACATACAGGCTGCTAGGAAGCAGGTGGAACAGGTGCTCACCTTCTTCTCTGTATTTAAACCAGGCACACTCCTTCATCCTATATATACATACAGGCTGCCAGGAAGCAGGTGGAACAGGTGCTCCCCTTCGTCTCTGTATTTAAACCAGGCGCACTCCTTCATCCTATGTATACAAACAGGCTGCTAGGAAGCAGGTGGAACAGGTCACACCTTCGTCTCCGTATTTACACCCCGCGTTCTCCTTCATCCTATGTATACATACAGGCTGCTAGGAAGCAGGTGGAACAGGTCACACCTTCGTCTCTGTATTTACACCCAACTGGAATTAGGTTCTCCTCTGCATTTATATCCACAAGAATATGCCTCCTTTCTCTATACATATACCCAATGGAATATGTGCAACCTCTTCTCTGCATTTATACCACAGTGTAATAAACGTACCTTCTCATTTGAATTGAAATCCCACTGGAGTGTACTCAGCTTTCTGTATATATTTGTGTATTCACACCCCACAGACACATGTTCACTTTCTTCTCTGTGCTCAAATCCTAGTGGAAAATGCAAATTTCTCGGTCTTTATATCCCACTGGGAAATACGTACTTTCATCTATGTATTTGTACACCACTGATAAATGTTCATTTTCTTTACATTTACACCCACTGGAACATGATCATCTCCTCCTCTGAATTTATACTTCTTTGTATTTATACCCCACTGGGATGTGCTCACCTTCTTCTTGGTATTCATATCTAGCCGGGATAAAGGAACTTTATTCTCTATACGTATACCTCATTGGAATATTAGCATCATCTCCTACATTTTTCACTCCTCTGCAACACCTGGACCACCTTCTCCGCATTTATATCGCACTAGAACACACACATTTTATCTTCTGTATTTATAACCCACTGTAAATGATGGCCTTCTCTGTATGTACACCCAATGAAATACGCACACATTCTCTTTATGTACAATGAATGGGATATACACAACTTCTCTATATACACACCAACAAAAATATGCACACCTTCTCAATATGTACATCCAATTAACCAAGCACACCTCTCTGTATGCACACCAAGAAGAATATGCACACCTTCTTTGTAAGCACATCCGATGGAACATGCGCACTTCTCTGTATGCACACCAACAAGAATATGCACACCTTCTCAATATGTACATCCAATTGAACAAACACACCTCTCTGTATGCACACCAAGAAGAATATGCACACCTTCTTTGTAAGCACATCCGATGGAACATGCGCACTTCTCTGTATGCACACCAACAAGAATATACACACCTTCTCTGTACGTGCACCCAATGGAATATAAACAAAGTGTACTCTATGTCTGTACCGACTGGAAGAAGATTAGTACAGCTGCTGTGGAGCATCCTCTTTTCTGCTGGCTCGCTCTATGTCTTGATATCACAACGCTCCCTGCCTCCTGCACTACTCAAGGCAAAAGATCCAGGGAAAACGTCCCACAATGGTGAAGTGCAGAAAGGAAACATCTCTCAACATGCAGCAGACTCCAAAGCTTACAAATGGCCACCGGCCGATAAGAGGCCTTTGTTATCCAGCTGTCACATATACCAAAATGTTGTGCCTCTGTGTTTACTTATGCACCAAGACATTCTAGCTGTGAAGGTGCATACATGAAGACACCGCCAACGTAGTGGACCATGTTTAATCTCATGGGTAAGACAATGATTCAATGTAAGTTGGACCAGAAAACGAGAATACATGCACCGACTACGTGTATCACATATTTTACAGGGTTACTAAATTGATGGTCCCCCTGTGAGTGGAGGACAGCAAGCCTTCCTAGTATTAGGATGGGGTAGTGATGATGCAACATTAGGTGTCTACGGAGGTCACAGAGGGTTTGTGTTGCAAATCAAACGGCTTTGTCCCAATTGAAGAATGAGTAGTCGGATACAGCAACCAGACGTCAGTTGCAGTTGTCAGTTTTGGGGCCACTGGCGGAATACAGGAAGAGGTGTTGCAGGTTTTTGTTTGATCAGCACCCATGAGCTAGCATCATTAGAAGTCTTTGAGAAGGATGGCTCTCGCTGGAGTTGACGAGCAAACGAAGGTCTTTAGCAGAAGAAATCATGGCACAAAGAAAGAACGAGTAAAGTCAGATGAAGGGTAGGAGGAATCGACTATCCTTCACACCTCAGCTCACTGTCTTCTTCTGAAACTATTTTTAGGGTGCTCTCGGCCAAGCCATGTCCACTAATACAAATATTATGTTCACTAGTTGCTAATGTCGTAAGATGGGTTAACTGGCTGACATGTCTGCAGAGATGCTTCATAGCACTCAACACCCTGCACTTTCACTCATTGTCATGTCAAATAATGCATGTTACCGAACACACACATTATTTGGAAGATGTGCTTCTAGATGAGGTTGCTTTCACTTCTGGATGCTTTCGAATGACCGTAGTGTGCACAACTGCAGGAGACGTACCTTGACCGCTGTGTAAGAAATGTTAATGGTGGAGAAGTCCAAAGTCTGGGGAAACCAGAAACCATCAGCGCTTTTATGTTTCAATAAAATAATTTAAATGCACAGAAAAACAAGGACAGGGTGGAAATCAAGGCACTAGTCAGACAAACAAAGATTTGGTTTTATCCAAAGGAAGCAGCTTCAAGAGGAGCCACAAGGTCCAAAATAGTTCATTGAGAGTGAGAAAGAATTGGGAAAGCTGTCACCCTCAAACACAGCTTTCGGAGAATCGGGAAAGGATCCTTAAGAAGATATTCAGAAGAAAGACAAGGGAGAGAGGACAATGAGCTGATCAAAAGCAAACCTTCACCATGGACCATAGCAGATCACGACTGAGCTTCTGCTATGGGCACACTGCAGGTGACCACAAAATAATTTAAAAAATCACAAAGGGTAAAATATATTCATCGGCATTATTCACAAACAGGCTGTATGATGGGGGGGTCTTGGGAAGATACCTTGCCAATAAGTACCTAACCCAGGATCACAACAATTACAGCAAAGTCTCGGAAAAACCAATAGGTCTGGTCCTGACAGCTAGTCTTGGTTTGCCATGTTTTAGCAAAATTGTTCTGTGGAAAGCTGCCTTGCCCACTTCATTCTACAAATAGTAAAACAACAGCTAAAGGCAAAAAAAATATGTTTTGTCTCAAAAAGTACACATTCCCATAGCAGTCTTTGGCAGTGAATGAAACTACTTTGGTTGTGCAAGTGCTACTTGTAACAGGGCAGAATGTTGTGTCTGACAGAGAAGTATGCTAATGATTGAAGGGGCACCCCATTGCCCCAGCTGTATACCCTAGTGGGCAGAAGTAAAATGCCAATGACACACTAACAGACCAATGGCTGATGAGGGCTGGCTGAATGACCATGTAAGTAAGCGTATATTTTTTAATTCTAGGTCTAGTAGTCATGTTTATTCCATTATAAAACAGGACAAGTCACAGAATTCAAGGAAAAAACCTGGACAGGAGCAGCACATCATGTATTGCCCCTGAAAACCGGCAGCTGTGGTAATTCTGCTAAAATATAAGGGTCTGGGCTAATGCCAGGCCTAAGAAGGACTGATCTGTAGACACCTGGCTGCTTACAATGGAGCATATAAAGAAAACCACCTCAGATGTAGAAATCATCTCTGTAATGCCCTTGGGTAGAAACAGTAGACCGCACTGACACAGCACGCGTTGCAATTATGCCGCACAGCAGGTGAGATTGTTCATTCGCCTGGTTTACTGTTGCAGATGTGAGTCACGATGCGCCTTAGGGGCTCATTAAACCCTTAGCTCACCAGGGCCGACTGGCCGTAGCGGACATCGGGTATTTTCCCAGGAGGCTGGAAGGGTGGGGGCCAGATTTGCAGTGGTGCAGTCCCGTTTTGTGCCTGGGTGCCAGTTTTGCAGAGGTGATGCAATATCAGCTCTTCAGTAACAAAAGCAGAAGCAAGCTCACATTTGCACCCCTCTCCCACCCACACCCACCCCTGCCCATACCCCAAGACAGCTGGACTGACAAAAATGACAGGGCTGTTTTGGGTTCCCAGTCCGTCCCTGTAGCTAACTCAGCGCGTGGTGACTGACGCACGTGCACTCCACATCAGTGCAAAAGCCCAGGGTACTCGGTGGAGGAACCTCACAAATAGGGGAATGGGCAAGCGAGAAGCTGCTCTATTGGCAGAACCTCAGGACCCAGGTCCGGTCTCTCTAAAGAGCGTGTAAAGTCCACAGCATGCTGGGCGCCTCTCCCACAAGGGTGCACAAGTAGCACACTGGTCTCGGTGTTACTCATTTGTTGAAACCAGGATTTTAAGGTAAACACCCTGAGGGGAAAAAATCCATCTTGCTGTCTTGCACATATCACAAAGTTTACCTGAATTCATCTGTGAACCGGTTTCATTTCACATGTGGACCAGTTCCAGACATTTCTGTCCTTCCTCATATGTACAGGAGGGATCCTACTCTGACGACGCATATCTATACATTTGTCTTGAACGTCATTTTGATATAAAGTGTGATAAGTACATTTATTGAACTCCATATGCATCCATAACACTAACTTAATAACAATAAATAAACACAAAGGACCGGTCATATAATTGAACACAAAGGACTGTTCTTCGGTGTTAAACAAAAGAGAGACGATGTAACCATGCAGTACCTGAAATGTATAGTATGCACCACTCAACGCAAATCCTGGCTTACTCAGTTAACTAAATTGTGTGATCCACAGCCCATCCCTGTGCTGGACTTTGGTCTCCAGCCCAGAAGCCATCACAATCCCACCCTCAGCATTACGACCCAGCCTACCGCCATGGTTTTCATGCCAATCTTACCGCCGCAAAAACCATGGTGGTAGGCACTATCAGAATCCCTTCCCTGGCACTGATAGGGGTCTCCCCCGCCCCCCTGCCCAGAGTCCTCCCTACCCCCTCCTCTCCTACTCCCCACACATATACACAACCACACGTGCACCCATATACACACATGCGCACGCGCATACCCACATCCACCCACGTATGCAGACATACATACCCACACACCGCAAAACACACCAACATACCTTGTCACACACATGCATTCACAAGACACAACAGTCACAATCACTCATTCATGCATGCATCCTACGTGACTCACACCTGCAGGCACGCATTCCAACACATACACACACCCCCCACATACACACAACACCCTCCACCTCCCTCTCTGGTCAGAGAACCCAACTTACCTGCTTGCAGGGGGGTCCTCTGGCTGGAGACTGTCCGCAGCGATGCTGACAGCAGCAGCGTCCACCAGCAAAACCCCGCTAGGCCTAATCATTGCTCATGATACGGAAGGCGGTGTTTTGCTGGTGTGGCAATGATGCTGTCAGCAGCACCGCCTTGCCGCCATGACCGTCGGCGGTGTTCAGCCAGCATTCTGGTGGAATACCGTCGGCGGTCATGATACGCGTAGACAGCTGGTAGCCATGGCGGCGGTATGTTGTTGGCCGTCGCCGTGGCGGTAGGCGGTCAATATTGCCAATGTTGTAACAAGGGCCTTAATGTCTCCTACACCCTTGGTTCTTTGTCTATACCTTCCAAGTGAGAAAACACCACTGGCGAGCGAGCTTGAGGCACTCAGGCTTCGTATAAAATCTTTGTCACACCATGCTACACATAAGAGCCTCCGCCACACTTCTTGAATTCCGAAAGGAGCTGAGGATCTGGCTTTTAGAGTAGTCCCACCAGGCCCTAGCCCTGCCGCGACTCACACCTGCTCAGTGCAAGGCTACATACCCTCTGTGATGATAGTGCTCTCTACACATCTGCATAACGTAATATGTGCTGATAACTCCTATGGACAGAGCAAACGTAATCCAAGTGAAAGGTGTCAATCACCCACCTCCCCACAGCGGTAGGATTCTGGCAGACACGTTTCACAAGAGCGGCACAGCGGTGTACTGACCCCTACAGATCTGCCACCCTGTCAATCTTTCTGATGCTTTGCAGTACTGCCCCCTGCCCCTCCCCCCTGCGTCCTAGCATCCGTTGTGACAAACGAACAACACGTGCGGGAGCTTTAAAAATCTTTGAGACCCTCCATCACAGCTGAAGAAACATTCGCTGTAAATGCGTTGAAGCCGATGATCACTATTTGAGCAGGTAGAAATCCCCGCTAGGTTACAAATGGGTTCAGTTAAACCAGGACAGAACAACTTGAAGCTGGGAAAGTGATCATTCAAGACGGCGCAGGAATATGTAAAACTGGGAGCGCCTGTCTCGGGACCTGCTTTGCAATGCAGAGATGCTGCTCCGCGCGTGCCGAGCTGTCACTCACCGGCTCCTCGCGCCAGCGCCCTGGGCCTGATTAATTCAGCAGTCTGCCCAGCGGGCGTCGAGCCGCATTAAAAGTCATCCGCGAATACCTCTCAAAAGTGGGTCAGCGAGTTCACCTGTGCTTACAAAACAGACTTTTTTCCCGCTTCGACCTTCTTCGAGCCGGCACTCACGCTGAAGTAAAGGAAAAACTCTATCAAGAAATATGCCCCTTGCTCTCTCTTTTTCATCGACTCACGGCTGAGAAACAAACCCAGGGGCTTGCTGAACTACCTCGTTTACACCACAGCCAAGCTAAGGGCCCATTCAGCCTGCCTGGCGATTGTTCATGTAACAATCCATAAAGTGGACTGGAACTGGCTGAATGTTTGTGAGGTCATAAAGGGCACCAGTTTTCACTGGCAGAACTGCGTGAATGTGTCTGACGTCATAATGCTTGCCCTCTTCTGGCCTGAATGTTCGAAGAAATTGCGCTGAAAATGGACCATGGAACTGACAAAACGTAATGTCCGCACTCCTGAAGAACGAATCTTTTCATCAAGAAAGGCCAAATCCTGGGATCCAGCGAATGTGTGATCAATACTTGTCTTCCCCACCACTGACCTACTTGGTGACAATAACACGCCGCAAGTAGACAACATAGAAGTAAGTCTTTGTTAAATAGTCCGTTCAAGGGCAGTCAGATTTACAGCTTTATATCATAGGACAGACCTGTGCTGCAGAAAAGAGCAAAACCCCTGTTTGAGCCAGAACCACTGAGCATTGGGGGAATAATCCATCTGTCTCAAGCCAGAGCCTGACATGGGTGCATGTTGACAGGTTTGGAAAAACAGGAGACCCAGAACTACGGTTAAAGTTTCTGCCCAGAGTATTGGGCCTCCCACTGAGGACAGCAAACAAGTGATGGATGAAACTCTATAATTAATGTAACCCACTGGTAATTACTCGAACCACATTCAAGTCTATCCATTTTTTCACCCCTATACCGCCTCAGTCAGAAAGCAGCCACATGTAGATCAACCTTGGTGTTGCTCCAAAGGGAACAGTCCAGCACAACCTCCCAGGCCAGTTCCACTCTGAACACGAACGCAAGCAACCACAGACCAATTTCAGACTTGTAACTAGCGTTTGCCTTGATTTCAGTGACACACTAACAACGGGACCCATGTCTGAGGATACCTGTCACACTGAGGAAATCAAAAGAGACAGGTGGAATATCTGAATTAACCTCAGTCACTGATCAATATGCAGCCTGCATTTCTGTCTATCATTTTTGTGCTCACCATGCTACCTCAGACAGGAACCAGCCACATGCAAATTAGCCTTGGTCGTTTTCCAACAGGAGCAGTCCAACCTGAACTGCCAGGCCAGGGCCCCTATGGACATGGTCCCCGGACATGGAACTACAGATGGAGTCTGCCCAAGCTTCTCTGCAGGGGTCTTGGGGAGCTGATGTGAATGAGCTAGGCAGTTCTTGCAAAAGCTGTTTTTTGGGGCTTAGTAAGCTTGAAGACTGTTTTTTGGCTCTGAAAATCAAAGCATCCATGCCTACATGTGCATAAGGGTACCATATATAGAACACATCTACCTATAAAGGAGTGAAGCACTGCAGTAAAGTGAGGACCACAAAGGCACCTTGAAATGAAGTTCCTTGCAGAAGTGAATGTGAGAGAGTGGTCTGATCTACACAGGGCTTCAGTTTCAGATCGTAGGTGTTTAGCAGAAAAAGGTCCGACAATTCTGCACCTTCTTCTTAGCCTGACAATGTTGTTACTGTGGGGGTTGGGTAGACCACCGGAGATCTTGATCTCGCTTGTCAGGTATGAAGGTTTGAGGTCTGGATGCATACAAAGCAGGTGTAGCCTGCATTCACGCCTGCATGACCCCAGTGAACACACGTGTGCATGGAGAACACCTTCTCCGGTGTGTACACACACAGACAAACAAGGCAACTGTGTACAAATCAGACAGGTTGCAGCTCACAATTATATACAAGCAGGGCCGATATGTCCATGAGCAAAGGGTGGTCAGCAGGTGACCACTGAGCACATCTAAGATTAAGAGCTCAAAGGTGAAAAATTTGATGTGACCGAGCTCCCCACCGAACCAGCCTGCTGTATAGAGACAAACAAGAATGCACCACACCTTCCTTATTATTCAGAAGATATCATTAACTTCTGGGGGTATTAACATATTTCATTTTCATTCCAACCTTTGTCCACAAAGTCATTCTTAGAGAGCTGCACATGCACAAGACTGTGAACTGCATTTATTATTCTGTGCTTTCTCAACCAGACACTCACATAGGCCTAAGATCTGTGCAAGAGTACATACCTTTGAAGCCACAACCCTTCAAATTGACAACGCCTTCTATTGAACTTTTAATACCACAGCGAGAAATTGTATTTAGATGCTTCTAGGAGTTCACTTTTCTCGTAGTTCTACCTTTCAAGTGAACAGACCACTTCTAGAATATGTCTCAAATTTACATGCCTTTGTGTTGGAATTCAAAAGATGCTGTAGATGGAGCCCACAAAAGAAGAAAAATAAAAAATAAACTGGAGTGTGAACAAACAAAAATAAAGGTTTCGGTAACTGATACTGCAGCCATGTCCAGGACAGAGATCTCCACACTTTACTAACAATGGCCTATGAGGAGTCAAAAATGACAAACATTATTTCACATATTTCAAAGGTTAACAAAAGATGGATTGCTGCACTTAGATGCCCTCAACATCTACATGCTAGATGGGGGGTCTGCTTATAGTCACACTTTCGTCAAAGCGACACTACCACTCCTTTACTTATTTCTCACCTCCCCGGGGTCAGAAAATTCATAGGTAAAGCAGCGGGAGTGGCGCTTTGGCGAAAGTGTGACAATAAGCACACCCCCACCCGGCGGATCCATGATACTGGAGGTAGTAACCTACAAAGTCTTACTCTGATGACACCACATGAGATAGGTGTAGTATTCTCTAGCCTTAGCATGCAAAGCACGCGCATGTATATTTGATCTCTCTGCGAGGAGTGGAACCAGAAAGTCATCCTCGGTCCTGATGATAAGCCTAGGGGTATGCTTTGAAACATGTAGACCAGGAAGGCAGGTACACTACATACCCTATTTCCACGTACCCCCCGTTTTTAACCATACCGCCACTAGGACATCTATTAAAGTATTGCAACCGCTAGGAGGCAGGTATTTTTAACCTCCTTAAGAGCCCTCCACTCGTATCTTTCCTTTTACCTGAGTCACATTGACGGAATAATATTCTGAAACAAGTGCTCCCACGTATCCCGTAGGTCGTAGCACGCCTCATTCCACAGCAAAACGGGAGGAACCAAATGAAGAAGCATGCCACCATGGGGTAACCCTGGTGGGTGAGGGTTTTTAAAGGAAAATCTTTTTACCTTTTTTTTCCTGTAGGAACTTCTCTCCTGCTGGGTTTTAATGTGACATTTCTTAGTTACTAAGGAGGGCAGGCCCAGCATTGTATCCTTCTTCTCCCTCTTTTTGTTTTTGCCCAGTCTACCATGGCCATTGGCTATCATTGGCACTTTATGCTACTTGGCACTATATCAACTTAAAACTTTAAACATTAATATCTTCAGTTCCACTTATTTGATTTTGCCATTATGTGTCATTTGGCTTAATAGATTTTACTCCATTTTCCTAAATCATTTGGGGATTTTTATTGTTTTGTACTCTGACTTTATTACTGTTTTGTCACTATTTAAACACTTTACACATTGCTCTAAATTCTGCCTGTCTGTTCTGTGGCATTGCTACCAGGAATGCTGAGTTAGGTTTATTTAGTGACTATAGTGGCTCACCTTGACAAGGGTTGGGATTATTCTTTGGGGTGGGTTGTAACCCACCTCACTTAACAATCCAATTTCATACAAGGAGACAGTTGGGTAAAGATGATTATACACATCACATGGAACTCAACAACACCCGTCAGCCGAAGGCTAGATCCAACATGGCCTTTCTAGGTAGTCTCTAAAGAGCAGGATGTTTGGTAAGACCTTGAATGATGAAGTTTGCAGAACAAAGGTCACTGTACAACAACTGACCTATGTTAAAACGCTACTGCTTGAAATAGCGGACAGTACGAAAAAAAATTCAATTCCATGCAACATGAACACTTCACTGCAGAACAGACGCACAATGGAGAATGGACTATAACTACATGCATATATTTCATCACTACACCCCATTAAACTATTTACCAAAACACTCCACCATCACACGCACTCCCATCATTAGTATCCATGGTATATCCCTTGCTGGATACCTATGCCATGCTCTGGAAAATAAATATGGTCTAATGTTACATTACCTAGTCCTGTTTTAGTAATCAACATACATTCACATATAAATTGCTATAGAGCAACAGTAATGTTATTATCACAGTACAGTGAAATTAATATGAGAAAAACAGTGGTTACTGGCTCTCAGACTGCATGTTCCAATGATTAAACAGGGGTAGAACTCTGCTGGTGAAAATCACTTTTGTTCCAAAGCACAACATAATGTATGACATCCTGTTTTATCAAATACCTGTTTTACAAACACAAATCTGTAAAACTGACGTGGCACAAACCATATATGGAGATGTGCATAGTGCAATATGCTTTCTATTGCCATTATCAGCCAGTGCCAAGTGACTTGGCTTCATCCTGAAGACAAACCTAACCCTCAAGGAACATTTTGTCAAGAAAACAATGATGACCTGGTACCAGATTTCTCTACTGAATAAAGTGAAACTGTCCCTCCCAGTAAACAGCTTCAGAAATGCTGATCTAGCCCTTGTACTTCCATCTAAATCTGCACCATAAACTTCTTAATTCCACTCGTACTTCCCCTAAAGGCATCCTTCATGCTGAGTCACGTATCACCCATGGCCTTTCGAAATATGGCCACATCACCCCCATCCTCAAGGAACTCCACTGGCCCCCCACGCCTGCCCACACTATCTTCAAAACCACATGCATCATTTACAAAGCCATCAAGAGTAGCACCCCATCTCTCTGGTGACAAATCACCTTCACTAGTGAATCTTAATACACGTGCAACCAGGTCACCACCAGACTGGAGACCAAGAAGTTTTAAAAAAGAGAACACAAAGCAACAGGTCTTGACAATCTTTGCCCTCAGGATCTGGAACAATATCCTTCTGTCCATTAGTACTGCTCCAACCCTGCTCCAAGTTATAATAGAGCTGACGATGCACCTCTTTAAAGAACACATGATTACAATGAATGCACAGCCTATCTCTTGAACCCAGACACATGTTCAATCAACTGTAACTCCACTGGACTCGTTACCAGTGCCTTTTGTCAAGGTTTGCGATACCCAAATACCACTTGAATGCATACCGTCATTATTAACGTTGGGAAGGGTCATAATGACTCACATGAGGCTTTAACTCGTGAGTCGTGATCCCAGCGCACACCCAACAATGGTGTTAAATAGCATATAACACACTGCACATTTGCATGTGTATATATATTATACAGATATATATATATAAACAAAAGAAAAATAGATATAATACTCGCACACTCGGGTTTCAGGACAAAAAAGATCAGTTTAATCTACACACAACGCGTTTCGACTGACACAGCAGCCTTGGTGTGCGAGTATTATATCTATTTTTCTTTTGCTTAATTATTTACCGGCTTGCTCGTACCGGCTCTCGCACCACCCCTTTGGGCTGATTGAGATCTTATTTCGAGCATTTTTGAAGTTATATATATATATATATATATATATATATATATATATATATATACATTATATATTATATACATATTATACATACACACACACATATATATATATAGAAAACAATTAAAATGTAATTAAAAATTCTACAGCCATTTACTTCAACAACAATTATGCTAATTCCGTCCATATATTAAAATACACATATGACATAAAGAACTACTAAGGGCCGCTGGACCCTTTCTTCCATAAAAAAAAAACATGTATTTCATTGCACTACTCATTGTTCTGATTCCCTTTCTAAGACAAGGGCAGCACAAGAACCTCTTCCTTCGCTCTGTTTAAAGATGGCAAATAAGCCTCATGTGTGATATGGTGTCTAAACATCTCATGCATCACCCAGTGCCACGTACCAAGCATCCCTTGATGGGACAAGTTATGATAGACCAAACCTCTTACTCATTTTACACTAGTGGCCAAGGCTCATAAACCGGATACTCCACGACCCTTCTACTACATTGACACTTAATAAAGAATTCAAAATATTCACACTTGGTGACAACCGAATGCACCAGCACTTGTGACACTTCAAACTCACCGATCTTTGTACTCCAGAAAGACCTTCGCCAAGCTGCTCCCACCAGAAATCATCGACAAATCGATGGCCCTCAGGAAGCTGAAGTGCACTTTAATGAGGTCCTAACATCCAAGAGAAAAATCAATACATTTAAATAAAACCAGAGCAAGGAATTTCATTTTTTAAGTGCCTTTTACATTAATTAGCTCCAGTGGACTAGTTAGCATCCCAGTTATAAAACATCCTTTCACAGAGAAAATGTTTATCCCAATGTCTCAACAAGGGAAATGAGAAGTTCAGATACCAGGACACTCTAGCTGCGTGTTAAATCCAAAGGGATGAAAAGGGATTTTTGTCGAGTGAGGAACTGTTGAAAACTTCATGGCAAGGTACAAGGACTGACAGGTGCAAAATAATATATATCTGATGTTACAAATGAGCGCACTGCAAGGTTATAAGGGTAGACGAGGTAACCAGGAAAAAAAATAAAAAACAGATACGCAATGATTTTATTGTTCACACTAAAGGTTTTTTTGGGCTAAATACGGAGCAAACATTTATTCAATACAAGATCGTTTGCAGACTTTTTTTTTTTTTTTAAAGCTAGGGTACGGAGCCTGGTTTTGCCGGGCATTCATTTTGTGAGATGAATAAAGTTTACCAAGTTTCAAACTGGATTTCATAATCAATGCATAAGCAAGATCCTGTGTTTTTACAACCCTCCAATCCAAACCCAGAGGTTATGAATGCCCTGGATTCCCAAGATGTTACTGTGTCACCCTCTAGAGAGAGCCTCGTCTCAAAGGTTCGGAGACATTCCATTGTCAGACTTTGGACAGGTAGCTAGCATTTCTTCTGAACATTTCTGGTAATAGGTTGAAGAGGTGAGCTCTTTTTGTGTACTTTTTGCTTTTTTGATTTGTACATCCCATTTGTTCTTAGTAATTAAGGCCAGTCAATACCAAAGATGGCCAAGGTAGGTCAAGGGATGCAGGATCAATGCCATAGCTCAAAGAACTCGCTCAATGGCAAACTTTCTGGATATCCACATCACAAATTTACATCCAGTGCATCAAAAGAAAAGTCGGTTTATGCTCAATGTTCGGGATATCCACGAAGGAAATTGACATCCAGTCATTCAAGAGAAACCATATCTGTTTAGTGTGAGGTTTTGCTGAAAATCCGACCTGGAAATAACCCTCCTTGAGTTACGATGGGGACTGGTGTCCAGGTTTTCACTGGTACTTTTATTAAATGTAGATTTCTTGGTCTTGAATTGCTGGAGGCATTTGAATGAAATACTGGCACATTTAAATAAAAAGCCTGATTCTGGAGTATTATTGTTGAGCGTTCTTTAAAGGGTCTGAAGATATTTGCTGTTAAACTTTAAGCCTTGCTATCTTACCAAACTGATATCACTTCTTGCAATGTACCTAGTTGCGGATCAGTTAATGACCATTCATCAGGTAAAATTGTAATTCTACAATTTGGGAGATTAACATCATGCTTACATTTTTATGTATGACACTGGATTGGGGTTCCATGGGAGGAGCCTCACTGAATAAGCAACTTTATGAACACACTGAGTGAATATATAATGTGAGGGGAAGACTGACAGTGTCAACCAGCTCTAGAATGTCATCCTAAGAGGTTTCTACCATAGGCCCCACTCGCTCCAGACACAAAAGCCCTATCTGGATAAAAATGGTCACCTAATTACCTCAACCCACACTTCACCCATTGAGAAGTTGGAAGGAAAGGAGAACCATAGCTAAGAAAAGTAACATGATGTACACTAACATCAAAGAAGCACCCATCTGTAATGATGTGCAGTGGAACAGTCTCTGACAGGGCACGGAATGGCATGGAACAAGTCCAGCGATGGATAGGAGTGGGCATTATGGAAGGTTGTAGGGTGGTGATCTGTAAAGAATTCAAATGGAGGATGCATGAGATGGATTATTGTGCCAGGGTGAAAAACAGTAATTCTTGAATAGTGGATTATGGGGGATGCAGGTACAGAGGGGAATTGGACATTCTATATGAGATGGTGTTCACTGGTAGTGTACACTAGAAAGCAAAGTCAGGTAGTGGAGAGCAAGTCAGTGAAGGGGTAAATGTGTAAGGCTTACTCTGAGATAATCCACTAATGAGAGAATAAAGTTTTAAACACAGGAATGGCGGAGTAAGCAGAAGGCAAAGTGGATCCATTGAGGATGGAAATAGGAATGGTGTAAGTGGAACAGACCATTACAGACAAGGTGAGTAAATGCGTTGATCTTCTAATACAAATATAAAACCGAAAGAAGCACTGAGGAGAAGTGGTGTGGAGATAATTAGCAAGGCGAGAGAAAAGTAATCAGTGGAAAGCCCATTCCAGGCAAATAAGTGGCTGTTTATGCAGATAAAAGTCACCTGCAAGCGCAGAACAGGAAATATGAACAGGGTGCTGCTGGTCAGGTAACTGCATTCAGTGCAGTGTAACCATCAATTTCAGAAGGAATTAATTGTATGTTTCTAATGTAAAAACCCATTGCTATTAAAAAAAATCTAATTTGTGCAGTTGAACACTCTACTGTAGGGAGCAGAGAGTACATCACACAGTATCAGGATACAATTTGTACAGATCAACAAGCTAAGAGTAGAGATCTGCTCTCTCTCTTTGTGACACTAAGCACACTCCTGATTGTACAGAATACAGGTCACAGACACATCTTCAATCGGAGCAGGAATGAAAACAGCTTTGTCCGTCAGTGCCTCGTTTGCATTGTCAAATAGCAGACACACGACACATCACTCCCAAGCATGGCCACCTCGAAGCCTACAAAGAATGAAATTCAGTCGTCTTACCTCCAAGTTGATGAAAATATCCAGCATTTCTTGTGGGGTGAGGATTAGCTTCAGAGGAAACATGTAGTTCTGAAAGAACAACGCAGAACAGTTGTTATGGTCATGGAGCCTGCGAACGTGTGTACGAAAAAACACAACTTCTCCTGACTCGCTGGTTGTACCTTTACTGAGTAGAATGTGCTGGGTGGTGCCTGCGATAATTAAACCTGCGGTGTTGTGTTTGAGCCGGTTGATTAGGATGACCTGTGGTTGTACCTGTTGACAAGGATGACCTGTGACTGTGCCTGTTGATTAGGGTGACCTGTGGTTGTGCCTGTTGATTAGGATGACCTGTGACTGTGCCTGTTGATTGGGGTGACCTGTGGTTGTACCTGTTAATTAGGATGACCTGTGATGTTGATTAGGATGACCTGCGGCTGTACCTGTTGATTAGGATGACCTGTGGTTGTACCAGTTGATTGGGGTGACCTGTGGTTGTACCTGTTAATTAGGATGACCTGTGACTGTTGATTAGGATGACCTGCGGCTGTACCTGTTGATTAGAATGTGCTGTGGTCGTTTCTCCATTGATATGGACGTACTATTGTTGAGCCTCAGATTGCTAAAACGTGCCAGGTATTTGCCAATGAACTTGCTGGTTTTTCTTCTCAATCCCTGTACTCTGAAGAGCGTATAAAAACCTGCATCTAAACATTAATCCTGAGGGGTTAACAATCATCTTCCAAGGTAAGCAAAGGGATAAAGGTGGCTAAATGTTGGTGGATGCATTTACAGTGGGGATGGGCCTATGCTTTACTATCTGACAAAATAGATCAAGCGACACAAATTCTATCCCTCACTGTTTATATGTTGACATACTTTTAGTTACCGGTGCTGTAGGCATACTTGTGGTGTTTTAATATCGCAGTCCATACCGCAATGATTGAAAATGGGACAGCCGGACACCCTGTTCTGGTCACTTGTACATGCATCATCAGCTTTGTGGCAGGAGGGTTGGCTGGCGGTGGTTAGTTTTCAGTGCTTTGCATTTTGGCTTGGAGAATTCCTGGCAAACCTTATGCGGACGAGGAAAGGATTGGGCAATGTTGGACAGTGTGCACCAAGTGCAACTGGTACTGGCTAATTGTCCTAGGGGTTGAAGACATGAAGACCCTCACTTCTCTAAGTTTTTGGAACTAGGGGACAAGCCCACAGCATTCTCCTCCAATATTACTCTTCGTCGAGTGATAAATTAAACAATTCCAACAACAGGGTTGTGGGGTTTGTAGGGTGAAGCCAAAGTACTCTTTCACTGCTACAACTTTACCACCCAATGGATCTGCATGTGGTCAAAGGTCACCTGTGTGGAATTGGGTCATTTAAGCCGTTATTCGCCCTATACCTCAGTGGCTAGGATACTGAGGGAGTGAAAAGGAGTCTCGAAGGCTTGACTTCCGGAAACTTTTGATATATTAACTTACGGCTTCCAACCACCGAGGGTGGCTACCTAAGATGGCTGAAGAAAGTTTTATCTCTAGGGTCAGACAGTCCAAGTGATGGTACCTAAATCCCAAAGTTTTTACCTCTGGTCAGAGATGGCCATAGGTACAGTGAACACTTCACCTACTGAAGTGGAGAGCAGAGCACCTTAGTGCACTGGCGAATGATTGAAGGCCTCAACTGCACAGCTAGCAGTTCCAAGTGTGCAGGATTTGCAAATACTAAACCTCAAATACAAATGACAGTACTCTGCAGAGTTTAAATCAGATCTCAAGCAAGATGGCTGCAACTATATTTATAATTCATGCACCCAAAATTGTTAACTTCTTGTAAAATGAGCTCCCTTGAAAATTACTGTACATTTTTAACTACCACATAACAGACAAATTGACTTTAATGTTAAAGAGATGTGATTTACGGTTTCAATTACATCAGAGACCAACTATGATAAAAAAAAACAACAAACCATCACCAAAAACCGATCTACTTCCAGTGTATGAGCATGGTCGGGTGTGACCTTTTGCTTTAGGTGGGGGGAAATATACGTAAATACTTTTGAACGATAAACTCAAATTGTAATGGACTTTATTGCCATGACGTGCGTAAATGGGACCTGTACTGTCCAAGACAACTGTAATGAAAGGAGGGGGTTCTAGTGCTGCCTTTGCAACCATGACCCCTCATTTCTTTACAAAAAACAACAACACGTAAAAATCATGATGCTGTGGAAAGGTTATTTAGCAAAAATGCATACATATGGAGCACTGCTGTTACAGAGGGGGAGAAAGGAGCAAGACGCAGTGAAACCCTTCAGATGGATGGCACTGTCCTGTGGGTGAGGAGTGATACTTCAACAGGCCCAGTGTGGTGACAGCCAGTCATGTACCCTGTGATGCAGGAAAGTGACTGGATGCTGGGTCCTCACCGAGAGGAGGCTGGATCAAAGAGATGGGGCTGAGCTAGGGGTACCACCTGCCCCTCAGTGGTACTTCTATGCTCCTCTCTTCCTATAACATGTCTACGTGTGCACCTGCCACCTATCTCATTTCAACTAGGATATGACCTGAGCCCACGTGGGCAGCACAATGGATTTTCAAGCCGGCACCCACAGCGATTCCTGCATGCAATGCTTCATTTTACACTCTTAACACAAGCAAACATTACTGTAATAATTATATCCAGCTATTGACAGCTTCAAGACCCCCACTTCTTAAACCTAACAACTGACCACCATCAGGGTATGTCATTCAAAGGGTAAGGGGTGCAATCCTACATCCTTTTGCATGAGTGATCCGCGTAACATCAAAGTCATTAATATTTCATCTGCACTAATAATGTATCCTGATCGCTTGCACCAGGGGCTTTATTCTGTTCTAATTAAATCCAGTGCTAAGTAACCACAGTGTTCATGCTGCTGGGGGCACCTTTAGTTAATAACAGACCTATGGGCCCACCCTCGCGGGCGCTTTCATCACCTGCCTGTGGTGTGCATGAGTTGTGGGGTTGGAGGGGGCACAGGAGTTCCTTCTCCCTTAGGTAATCTCTTCTATTTATCAAGCGTGGTCGAGAAGCAACTTCACGAAGGAGAGGAAAAGCAAAAATAAAAGCAGAAGACAGCTTGGAGAGTGTTAGAAGAAGGAGATATACATCTGAAGAAAGAGCAAGAAGGGAGAAAAGTGTGAGAGGAGAAGCACCGAAAGCATAATGGTTGAAAGAAAATATTGTAAAAAGAAGATAAAAGGAAATAGTGCAGATGGAAGAAGGAGAAAGTATGAGTAATGAGAAAAGGCGCATTAATAATTTAAAAGGAATTCAGAGAAAACTAAGCAACAAGCAGGACTTAGAATAGCGAAAAAAGTAGTTGAGATTGAGAAGTAAAGAATATAATGGATGGGTTCAGCAAGAACAAAGACAGAAGGGGACAGACTGAAGGGAAAAAAGGTTGCCACTCTTCAGAGTAAGCACAGACAGGTGACAACAAAGTTTACAGACATGATAGCACAGGCACCTGCATAACTGACAGCTGCACAACATCTCACCTTTTGAATATCCTCAAGTGTTTTGTAGTATTTGGCCTCTGTTTCACGGATTTCAAGCAAACAGCAGTTCCTCTTGTCATCTTCAGTCATCCCCATTTTCTGCACCACAAAAAAGAATTTATTTTAGCATCCTGACATGTTCTAACATGATAGATTCCACTAAACCTTTCTAGTGCAATAATTTTAGGAATTTTGCATGAAAGGGACTTATGCTTTAATCCGAAAATAGGTAAAACCTGCAAAGGAAACAAAAAAGCATTGTCCTGCTGTGTTAATCACCAAAAGAAGGCATTCTAGAATTCTGCCTTACTAGATGATGTGTTTACATACAATACCCACCAGAAGGAGTGTTACCAAACACAAGCAACTTGTTTTACTGATGGGTAATTCTATCCATTCCTCACCTTTAGAATACATACTAAACCACTACCTCCCAAGGAAAAAGGTCTGTCAAATAGGCTCACACTAAAGTGCCATGCAGTGCTGAACGGGTTGAATGCCTTTCCGAAAAGACATGATAGTCAAATAAATGATGCTTTGTCAATGTGTGCACTGATGCCCATGTCTTTGCCTGGCAGATGTCAAGAACAGGCACTCTGCATGCCAACACAGTAGTAGCATCCGTGGCAGGATGAGCCTTAGCCCTTGTTGAGGCTGCATCTTGGACAATGCATAGCAGGTCATGAGACCCATATTTCACTCTTGCCTGAATCTGTTTCCTAGAGACAATGTTCTTGGAAAATTCAATGCACAGATCTTTCGAAACTACGAATTCTTGACATATGCAAAAAGATCCAACCAAGGTTCCCACCAGTGTTGGAAGATGCCCTGTGCCACCCTTAGCATGCAACTGCCATGTGTGTTCTGTCAGGCGTGCTGGCTGAGTTTGCCTTGCCTGGCGTTTAAAGATCCCACTAGTAGCACAATGTCCTGACATGCTAGCCAACTCCAGAGGAATAGTGCCTCTTGGCACAAAACCCCACACTATCCTTCTTGTGGCAATACCACATGATGCTGGTGTTGCTGGTGAGAACCTGCTCCGGCATTCCTTTGATGGATGTAGGAACGCCTTCAACGCTAGGTAGAAGATCTGCAACTCCAGCAGATTTATGTGGAGTCGGGTGTACACCGGAGACCAGAGTGCTCTAATGTCCACCTCTCCCAGATGACCGCCCTAGTGAAGTGGGGAACAATGAAGGGTCGGCTCCTGGCCAGGTAACAGTCAAGCAGTCACTACTGCAGATATCCTGTAGACTCCTCCAAAACCTTGATGAAATTCAACAGTCTCCTTGGCTTTGGGCCCACTGAGGCTTCAGATTTCACTGCATGGCCTGCATATGCCACCTGGAGAAGTGGGCAAGCAGGATGCATGAGGTGAGCAGGCTACAAGGCATCAGGACAGCCATCGCTGAGAACTAGCAGCCAGTTGAAACATCAGGATCATTGTATGAATGTCCTAGACTTACTGTGATGAGGAAAAGCCCTAAACAGTGCAATTTCCAAAACAGCTCAAATAAAAGACTCTGCAAAAAGTCAGTTGTGTCTTTGGGTCACTGACTGAGAACCCAAACAATTTCAGGAGGTTTGCCATTAACAGCCTGTCATCGAGGTAGGGGAAAACTCATATTCAAACCTGCAAAGATGGGCAGTGAGCACTGACCCAAGGAGTGCTGGTAAGCACAAAGGGAAGCACATCAAACTGATAATTCTCATGGCTGACCTTGAACCACAGGTGTCTGTAGGACTGCAGGGTGGGCACATGAAATTATGCATCCACAGGAAGGCATTCAGAGGGTGAAGATCGAAAATAGGACATCCTTCCTCAGCAAGTAGAAATAGTACGCATGCCTATTTCTGAGTCCAGAGCCCTCTTTTTGGCTCTGACTGGCCAGTACAGCTTGCATCTCTTGCAGCAAGACAGACGGGTGCTACTCTGAAAGCTGCTACAAGGTGGGCAGAATATGCAGTGGGCTGCCAAAGAACAGGAGGCCATACCCCTATTGAACAATCTGAAGGAGCAATCAGTTAGATGTGATACATTTTCACCCCTAAAGAAAATGTTTGATTCAGCCTCCCACAGGGTGGTCTTTTGACGCTAACTGTCAGCAAAAGTGTCTTGGAGGCTGATGTCACAGTGGTAGGAGAATGGGAAGGTGGCTGTCCCTAGCAACTTGTAGGTTGTCTGCCTGATCCCCATACCTGACCACAAAAGACCTGAGAAGACTGCAACGAGGGGAAGGGGGCCTGGCATTGTCTGTGTGCTAAACCTCTGAAGTAGCTAAAGGGCTGAAGCTGATGAGAGAACTGTGTGGCAGGTGTTGAAAGGGCCAAAGAGCATATCATGGTTTGGCTTTCCTTGAAGTGCCCTAAGCTGATTCAGCTTTTACACAAGTTAGATGCGATGCCTGAAAAGGCATGATTGCACATCACCAAGGGATGATTTCACATCACCAGAAAAGTCGGTGGATCCTATATATGAGTGTCGACGGACCACCGCCCTAGTGCAGACTGCTCTCCCGAAAAGGTAGCGTCCAAGCCAGCAAGAATTACATATTCGGCTGCATATTAAGTAGTTTGAGCCAGGGAGAACCTAAACTCTTCCAGAACCACTAGTAAGAGCTTGTGAACCATCTCCCAACAGGCAACTTGTACTGACCAACTTTGGAGCTAGTCTGGTAAAAAAACACATTTATTTCCCGAGTGCCTCAATTCACTTTGACTTCCTGACTGAGGAAGTCGTACGAAGTGAAATGGGAAGGGAAGGGATTTATCTTGTAGGTGGAAGCCTGAACTACCAGACTCTCGGGTGTAAGGTGTTGAGTCAAAAATTGATTGTTGCTTAGTGCCAATCTGTGGCATCTGGCAACCTGCCTATTGACCATTACATAAGAACAAGAGTCACACCAGGTGCCCATCAATCTATCAGTTATGGATTTATTGAATTACAATTAGGACTCAGAGAAGGCATGCCCAGGCTGTACAACTTCAGTAAGAGCATTATTTTGACCACCACAGAAGAAGTTGTAGGTCCAGAACCCCAACAACACGTCTAATTACCACAGCAAAGGAAGTACATCTAATTACCACAGCAAAGGAAGTACGTCTAATTACTACAGCAAAGTAAGCACTTTATTCTGTTGGTGGACCATGAGGGGCACCAACCCAGTATCAGGGAAGCATCAAGACCACAGGCCTCCTGTAAATCCATATACAAATTGTTGTTTTCATAACATGGGGGAAAATCACCCCCATCATCTTGGTTGTCTCCTTCTAATGGTGGCAATCTCTGATCAGAGTCAGAATCAAAACGCTAGTGAAGGAACCGATGGCAGCTTTGTGGTAGAGGTGTAGCTTTGTCTGAATCAGACAGAACAGGGCCAAATGTGACCTCGGTGGGAGCCAAGACAAATATGGCTCAGAGTTGGACATTAGCAAATTTACCCGCTTACTCACTGGCAGAGTCCAGATTGGTGTTGATATAGAAGCAACTGGCACAGGTTTTGGAAGTTTGCATCAGAGTTGTGCAGAACCAGAGATGTGTTTGAGAGGCATAGATGGTGCTGAATACTGATCCGATGGCCGCAACCTAGCTAACGACTCATGCGGATCCTAGGGGCTCAAAAGCTTAGAAAACAAAACTGGAAGATTGCCAAAAATGTGCAACAAGGGCACCCTAAAAGCCTCCAATTGGTTCAGCATTGTTGATGACCCGGGCAACTTGGGTGCATTGGAATCAACTGTGGAATCTGCTCCTCAATCGGAGACAGAGAGCAAGACCGAGTGGCACTTTTTGCCTTTTGACTTCGGATTATATAAAGTGGTTAGATAAGGACAGGTCCCTCTTCATCTTCTTGTGTTTCTGTTTCTGTCTGGGCTTCAACTTAACAAACAACCTCGACTACAAAGATGACCTGTCACGGAAACTACCTGGAGAGCAGCAACTGGTCTGCACCCTCAACTTCGCTTCAGTCTCCGATTGCCTTTGGGCTCATAAGGGAGCATCCTTCATATGACTTAGAGCCATGTCCAAAGTGTACACACTGAAGGCACAGCTCATGCGGGTCTGTCACCAACATTTGTTTCTGACACTTGCCACATGGTTTGAGCCATGTAGTTTAAAATGGTGACATTGTTCACTTGCACACTAGATTTCAATATTTTGAAGAAAAATATTGTCAATCTGACGAAAAAACCAATGTGTGTATGAGGGAGTGGAAAGAAAAAATCATTTGAGCACGCAGGAGTGGTGCTTATATGTGGTTCTGCTCTATCAATTCTGGGGTGGAACAAAGTCAATGGGAAGCTTCACAGCACCACCCACCAGTGCACAGGAGTCATGCTGTGAAAGCCTCTGGATCCAGTTTGGCACCTGGTGATAGTCTATAGGTGAGGAATCTGAGTGGAAAGCACTCCACTGCCTTTTGGCTTTGTTCATGGTATAGAATAATCACATACATACATACATGACTCAGTGGACCTGGGGCACAACTTTTGGCTTCACTTGCACAAATCATTATTTTCAGTCAAATTAGTTAGATGTAATTGAAACAAGACTGTGCTCCATGGATGTGGTGATTTCGTAAATGAGAGCCTATAGGTCGAAACAAGGCATTCTGGTGAGTTGGAGTCATCTAGCAGCTAAAATGAGACAGTCACTACACCAATGGACTCCTCCCAAATTCGAGAAGATGCCAAGATTGCTAGGCCTGCTTTTGTGCTTCCTGCATCAATTCCTTATTATCCTTATTTTCTTTCAACTACCTGCTTCAAAGCATCCCTCAGTGTCACCCAACAAGAGGCATGGCTCCTCAAACACCTCTTGTGGGTCACGTGTCAGATTCATAAGCATAATTCTTTTTCTGTCCCATCGGTCACAGTTACCTGTGACATCATCAGGGAAGACACAAACATTGGTCCCATGTCATCAACAAGGAGAACAAAGACACATCACAGCCACTGGTTTCCTTGTGCAGGGAGCAGTACACCTCAGTGCTAGTTGCATATGGTGCTGGTTCTAGGAGCACATCCTTGGTCACAGAAAACTTGTGTTGTGAAATATCTTTCAGCTGATGGGGAACTACTTCACTTCCAGTGCGTACCACCCTAAACACGAGCCCCTCTGACACCCCCAAAAAAGACAGTTTCTATTTTATAATTTTAGCACATCCTATTATCTTAGCAAACATTGACTGCCCATGCGGATTGTGACTTTTACAAAATAGGGTAAGGTTTTCTTAACGTTTTGTCCACTTCTACGCAACTAAGTAAAACTTAGCTGTGTAGAAATGTTGTATGCACATGAAAATGAAAGAATCAAATTCGTAGACTTACTATACGAGGATCTCTGTTCCAGAATGATGAAAGCCTATGATTGTTTCCCTAAGACCATCACAGAACTCGTTTGACCTCTGCACAATATGCTATCAAAAACCTGAAAGCCCTCGGTTGACAGCACATGGGTCTTAATACCTTCTGCACTGACATAGAGGCTGCAAGGGTACACATATTTTTTCAAGTGTTGGTTGGCTTTTTTAACTGTTAAATCATTACACCAAGTGAAATCTGTTTTTGTCACAAGAGGTTAGCTTTGGTAAGTCAAGATGTAGGTTAGATATATCTTAATATGCTACACCAGTGCTTAATCTGTAAAAATATAAGTGTCAGGGTCCAAGGTATCGCTTGGGAGGCCACTGGAACTTGAACCAACAACTGCTCCTGTATGTGCTACTATTATTATTGCTTAGTGTTTATTCATTTGCTAAATTAATGTGTTATGCTGAAAATAGGCAGACAGCACCACCATGTGGTGGACTGTCATGAAAAAAGATTAGTTTTAAAAACTAAATGCCGGTGCCGAACACTGGCCAAACACAGGCACAAATTAAGCCATGTATAAAACAAAAGATCTTTAAAAAGGTGTACTTTCTTTCGCATCACTAGTTTATTACTGTGAATCTATTGAAAGGTGCAGGATGGAAACATGAAAAGTTACATAGAACTTACAATCTCAGGCCGCAACAAGTAGTTCTGCCGCTCAGGCTACAAACATTTAAAAGGTTCAAACTGCAGAGTTATCACTCAGGTTCCACACGTCTCAGAGGTTCAGACTGCATATATATTGCTTTATTACATCCATCTTATCACTCAGTTATCAGACAGTAATAACAACACATAAGCAATGTTACCAATATAAATGATTAATGTTTTAGGCTGAGTAATAACAAATCATAACAGCTAGTACTTAATCACATCAGCAAAAAGTGTGCTGCAGTATGCATGAATTGTCACTCAAATATAGACTTTACATTTAGCCTGGAAAAACAATTTTGTCCCATACTCATCAGTTTGTCATTTTCTGACAATGCACATTTTGCCCTAAGAGACTCTGTTAATCTTAGCGAAATAAACTAGTTTTCCACCAAGTTTGATGTTATTTTAAAGGGCATGCATTTTGCTTCCTCATCTAAACTTTGAATTTTAGGGAAAATAATACAATTATCGAAAAACTTGAGATCTGTAAAAAACAATATTTTTTCCCTAAATCAGATTTTGTGCTTAGCTTTTGGGCCCAAATATCAGCTTGTCATTTCCATCATGTGTTCACACGTAATATACCCCTAAAACAACATTCCGCCACACATTCCCATATATCACTATCACATGCTAGGAATGCGCACCTCATTCGAGGATGTTGTTCAGATGCAAAAGGCACTGTAGGCCAGGTCAACCCCATTATTATCCTAGTAATAGCCACTACCATGAGTGAAGAAAGGTCCTTTATAGCAAGGATACCATTATGCCATGTACAACCAAACTTGTGTAAGAAAAAAACATCACTGTGCCTAGAATGGCCACTGTAATTCCAAGGATGAACACAACATGCTGTTGCCTCCATAATGGCAGATACAATTGCAACAGGGCCACCAGTAACCCATATTAGAACCAACAAGACTGCTTGTATGCATTGATGGAAATCATAAGGTGAAGGATGCCCACAATGTGCAAAGGATGGGCACAGCATGTTAGCCCAGGATGGCCATTATTATGGCAGTGACCACAAACATGATAAGGATGGCCATTGTATCAACCAATAATGGCCATCATAAACCCAAGAAAGACCACAGTACCAGGGATGACCAACCTATGCCAAGCTCACCTTTACATCAGTGTTGGCCATACTTATGCTTTGGATAATAAACAGTATGCCTGGATGGCCATCATTATGACAGAAACGACTACCAAAAAGCTAAGCAGAGGGTCACTCACGCGATTCTCAGTCAATAACACTTTGTTTTACAGTGACCGCTGTAATATTATTGTGGCTTTTTACTGCTGTTCATAAAAGTCATGCCTATGACCACACCCAATGGTACTTATTAGATCAAATGTAGAAGGTCAATAGGGTGAGTGAGGCCTAAGGACTTTGACGTAGTCTCTTGGCTTCTGAAAGTCTGTATTCGCTGTGGTTGGAATGCAGTAAAATGCTGGGTAAAAGGGAGATCATGAGCCTGGTGGAAGGATGACGTTTGGAGTTCTGCGAAGGGTGACAGTCATTTAGAGCTGGTGAAGGAGAAGCCTTTTGCTAAATACGGGGTCCTTAAAAACCTGCCTACTGTTTAAAGTTCGCATCTTATGTTCTACACTAGACTGTCAAGGATCATTCTTATGAAGATCTCCACCAACAGCATCATTAACCTTCATGTTACAAACACATTTATGCTGAAGACACATTAATCTATGGAAGAAGAAAATATTGCTCCCTCCTGAGTCTCAAATTGATAAAAAAACATTTTGCGGAGTTTTGTGTACAGCATCAGTTGCAATAAATAAATCAACTCATTAAACAACACAATCAATAACATCAGGAAAAGGCCTACAGCGAGACTGAGCCAGCCGATCTACTTCCATATGTGGCATAAAGATCTACAATAAATATCCATGGTTGTCTGAATGGTAACAAACATACAGCACAGTGTTCCGTGCCATTTCCACTGGAGAAAATAAGTGTGACAAAATGTAGCAACCGTATCTACAAGCTGAAATATAGAGAAGTACAAATGAAGCAAATAATTATAATCCAAAAAATAGTTTCCAATTTATACTTCCATTCATTATGCTGGAGGTATAGTATTTCTATGTTTCGACCACCTCGTCAAAATTCTAACTGTCTTCCTCAAGGCAAAGGGAGTTCCAAAACACAATCTAGGTCAGAAAGGTTAAAGAGACTACAATCATACACATCCAAGAGACAAGCGGAGCAGGCAAAGGAATTCTGCAGTAAAAAAAAATGGTCCAGAAAAATCAGAACAAAACAAGGGTCATGGACCACTGACAAAAGGGCAGTGATCAGTACAGGTACCTGTCTACAAAGTAGGTAATCCTAAACCCACTGGGAGACATTATTGACTTGTACAGAGTACACAGCAGCGTGACCTGCCAAGCTGAGCTTCCATACAGAAAAAAGGACAAAGGTAGGGCGAAGCCAGAAACATTTTTTCTTTATAATGTAAAAGATTAGAGATGATACAGGGCATGAAATTACGCTCAAATAGAACCAGAATCAGCTCGGTGCCGGGCTGTAAGGATGCCAGGTGAGTATGTTGCTCTACACCCAGGCAATCTTGGAAGAGTCCTGTATTTCCTATTTTGGAAAGGACACTAATGGGCAAGTTACTTACCTTCGGTAATGCCTTATCTGTTAGTGACAGACTAGCTGCAGATTCCTTATTTTAGAATTCTCCCCAGGCGTTAGACTGGATCTGGAAACTTTTCCTCAGCAGTATCTCTGCGAGTTGGTAGAGAGCATCAAACGACTCTGCAGCAATGTCGTCTACAGACATTATGTCAGCGGAGTCCATGTAGACTCTCCCCCCACGCACTGACGTCAGTTTCTTCTGTGACTACAATCCGCACAACCACACGGAGCCAAATAGAAACTGGTAGAGGAATAGTGTATATGCCAACTAGAATAAAAATCGTGATGTTCTACGCACAATAATGAAAAGACAGCAGAGACTACCCAAAGCGAGACTGAAAAGAACACTGTTCGCAAGCAGGGAGGATGGGTGGGTCGATAAAGAATCTGCAGGTAGTCTGTGTCTCTATCAGATAAGGCGTTACCAAAGGTAAGTAACTTGTCCATCTGATAAAGACAACTAGCCACAGATTCCTTATATAAGAATCAGATACCAAAACAATATCAACCCAGGAGGAGGGTTGAGAACGGATCTTACCAGTCTTGCAATGAATGAATCAATCAATCAATCAGCTTTTGTGGAGTGCAACTACTCACCTGTGAGGGTCTCAAGGCACTTGGCGGGGGGCAATAGGATGGACAGAGCCTCACCTGAAGAGCCACGTCTTGAGGTTCTTCCTGAAGATGGTGAGTGATAGTCTTTGTCTGAAGTGCATGGGTAGGTTGTTCCAGCTCTTTGCTGCAAGGTAGGTGAAGGACCTTCCTCCCGCAGTGGCTTTCCATATGCTTGGCCAGTGCCTGCTGGGAAGAGCGGAGGGCTCTGGCGGGGTTGTGGAAGGAGATGCTGTATTTTAGGTAGGCCGGTCTGATGTTGTGAATGGCTTTGTAGATGTGGGGGAGTAGCTTGAAGATGAATCGTTTCTCCACCGGGAGCCAGTGGAGGGTCCTCCGGTGCTGGGAAATATTTTCCTGGCAGGGAGCGTTCAGGATGAGTCTGGCGGCGGCGTTTTGGATGAGTTGCAGCTTTCTGATGTTTTTTTTGTTGTGGTGCCGGTGTACAGTACGTTGCCACAGTCGAGCTTGCTTGTGACTAAGGTGTGGGTGACTGTCCTGAGGCAGTCTACTGGGATCCATTTGAAAATCTATCGGAGTTGGCAGAGGGTGTGCCAGCAGCAGGAGGTGGCCAGGTTTACCTGTCTGGTCATTGATAGGGAGGAGTCAAGGATGATTCCTAGGTTGCAGGCGTGGTCAGTCAGAGAAGGCGGAGCACTGAGAGATGTGGGCCACCAGGAGTCGTCCCAGGCTGAGGTGGAGTCTCCGAAGATGATGATGATGAGCTCGGTCTTATCAGAGTCGAGCTTGAGGCAGCTCTCTCTCATCAAGGCGGCAATGGCTTCCATTCCTGTGTGGAAGTTCCTCTTAGCCTCGTCCAGGTTTTCAGTGAGGGATATGAGTTGGGTGTCATCGGCGTATGACACAATGTTCATTCCGTGACCTCTGACAATGGCTGCGAGGGGAGCCATGTATATGATGTAGGGAAGATCCCTGGGTAACTCCGCAGCTGACTTCTGTAGGTTTGGATGTGTAGGATGGGAGCCTGACTCTCTGTGTTCTTCCGGAGATGAAGGAGTGGATCCATTGCAGCGCTTTTCCATGGATTCCTGCGTCGTGGAGTCTGGTGCATGAGGTGCTGTGGGAGACCATGTTGAAGGCTGCTGAGAGGTCGAGGAGTATGAGTGCTGCAGGCTAGCCGCGGTCTAGGAGTGCGAACAACCTGGCAACGAAGAAGGAATACGCCAGGCATGAGACAGACACAGTGAGAAGATCATATAAGTAACCCACACTGAATGGATGACTGACATATCAACAGGGGCTATGATAAGTCATGACTGGAACGTAACCACCCTGAAGGGAAAGTGGTTGTGACCACGACAAGTGAGGCAGGCAGAGCTGCCAATAAATATTAGAATGAAAAAGGGTAAGAATCTCCAATGGACTGTGAGAGATAGGCATGTAACACTCAACATGAGACAATGTGTAGACAGGCTGGAAAGAAGTCACAGGTAACAAAACTGGTTCCAGAAGGATTAGAGTAAACGTGCTAGGGACAGCTATATCACTGCCCAAAACAGAGCAAACGTGAAAAGGAACACTCAACGCGAAAACAGAAGGACACAATGTACTGAAGTAAATAACAGAACACCATAAGGTGTACAAATACAAACAGCAATGGGTGACCCAGAAGAACTAGGAGAGACAAACTCTAGAAACCAACGGGATGATAGACTTGGAAGGACAAATGACGTCCAGCTAAAAATGTGCAAGAGCACATGTCTATCATACACAAAACAGAACACTATAGAATGGTTGGTAATAGAACCCTGTTGGCGGAAATGGTATGGCCTAAGGTAAAAGAACCTAATGTCACTGTGTGCTCACAATACAATGAAATAACTTGAAAGAAACTGAAGAGGAGGAAGAAACACCTTTCAATGAAAACAGCAATAAAGAGGAAACAAAGGTGGCCAGTAAGGGTAAGAGAAGGCGGAATTAACTATCCACACAAAAAGGCCGACAGAATTGTGCAGCACAGAGGAACAGAACGCAAGAAAACAAGCAAAGCAATCCATGGGAAAAAACCACTGAAGAGGAAGTGAAACCACTGTGGAAAACCTGAAGTTAAAACCAGGGCAGAAGAAGCAAAGACGTGAGGGCACTGAAAATTCTTAGGTTGAGAACAACATGATGCTGAAGACCAGCAGACTACGCCAGTGGTTCCCAACCTGTGGTCCGGGGACCCCGGGGGGTCCGCGAAGCCACCTCAGGGGGTTCGGGGCTGCTTAAATAATTAAATAATATTCACAGAGTAGGTCCCCGGCTTTCAGTAATGACTCAGTGGGGGGGTCCCCAGATTCCAATAAAGAGTCTGTGGGGGTCCCCAAGTTCCAGTAATGATAAAGTGGGGGTCCACAGAAGTCAAAAGGTTGAGAACCACTGGACTAGGCAATGTCTGGAAAAGAGCAGAGTAATCAACCTTAGAAACCCGTAGGGTTAGAAAGGATTACACCTAGTGGACAGAGAAAAAAAGAGACCCACCCCCAGAGCTACATTAATTTGTAATGCCCGGGGAGAAAACGTAGGAAAAATTACCTGTAGATGTGAACAGTTAAGAAAGAAATACAGACCATGTGACACCCAAGAAAACTATTAGACATGAAAGGAATACCGGCAACGTTTTTATATATATATATATATATATATACACACACACACACACACACATACATATTCACACACACACACACACATACAGTGTATGGTGGCATACATCATAAAGCAAACATAGCGGTCAAGAATCCAGCCAACAATGACATAAAAATAAGTATGTAAGACGGCGGCATAGGTAAAAAAAAAAAAAAAAAGAGATAAAAGTTGGGCTGCTTGAAGAGACACACCTGGAACAGAACCTTCAATATCCTGTTTGAAGGATAGTGACAATGAGAATCCCAAGCAATGACATGGGTTATACAGCAAAGGAATATATCAGCACAGGTTAAGCAAGTGAGTTCATTAAATATTTTCCTTTTCTCACTTTTTATTATAAAATTCACGAGATATGTGACACACAGTCTCCCACCAAGACAGGAGGAAGGTTAAATTAGAATCTCCAAAGGCACCTAATGCGGTCCTGCAGGTGGATAAAGACAAAAAGAACGTAGACAATATCAATATAAATCCCATGGAAAACATCGGAGAAAAGACCTCCCGTTGAAGAAGGATGGTAATCAAGCCTAAAATAATTTAGGAAATAAATTGCTCCTGTAGGAGTACAATAAAGGATCCCAACTGGGACCAAGAAGGAGGAAAATCAAAGAGCGTTTTACGAAAATGCTCGAAAGAGCCATGGATTGACCAATCTCCACAAAACAGAGATTACAGGCTATCCGCCTAAAGGTAAAATGAAGGAAAGGCAGACTTGGTCTGAAAGCACAACAGAAAGTGACCCACTAGATGTGGTAAGAAAAGAGCCAGAAATATGGAGTCGCCCCACACCTGTGGAAAGGTCAAATGATAAGAAGGGTTTATGAAGATGCCTCAGAATTAGAGTTGCTGCTGTACACGGCCATATAACCATAGAATGTAAACTATGCACAGCACCACAATTTCAAGTGGAAAAAATCCACAATACAAGGTGGATAATTTGTAAGAACAATGCTGCTGCAAAAAGCAGAAGTACACTCTGGATTCAAACCGAAATCCAGAGGATTAATTACTTCAACTGTAAGAACAACGTAACAGTCAAAAGGTGTGCATGCATAGAAACGGACTCACAAGGATCACGAATAACTAAAACAGCAAACAACTGTGTAGGTGATTGGGCTGAAAGGAGGACGGAACATTAGGCCCCACTATGGGAATCTCGAAAGTGGTGCAAAGCAGAATCTGCCTGTGCACCAAAAAGAGATTTGCCATCAAATGGCATGTCAAGCAAAGAATCCCTTGCTGGAGCTGAAAAATTAGGTCTTTCCAAAGCCCTTTGATGTGTGGCTACCGATGCAGGTATCAGCTAACCAACGGAATCAGTGGTATCCATACCAGAGTGAATCGTGAGATGGGGCCGCCTGCTGACCATGCCGTATCAAGGGCAGAAGAGCAGTATGAGCCTCATCAAAGAGAGTTAATAACAAACGCTCCGCTCAATCCCACAGAACATGGGAGAAGCGAGCTAGCATACGAAGAGGTGTTAGTGGACCATAAGGCAGCACTAGAGGAGGCCAGCATCCTCCTGTCAGCAGACTCCAGCGTTCTGGCTTCTCGCTGTGGCAGGGCAGGAGGGATCTGTGCTACGTCATGAGTAGCAAAAGCAGTTTGTACCACAAAACTCTGAGTGGAATGGTGGCAGCAAAGGCATAATGGAGCTTCCTGTGCAGGCCGGTGTTTGTGGGAGACAGCACGCTCCACCAGTTGACCAGAAACAGGCTGGTTCCAAACACCCAAGAGGATCTCATAAAGAGCCTCACAATACAGAAGGATTGATTCAGTAGAAGACTGATCAGAATGTAAATCTACTAAAGGATCCGTTGATAGCTGCACAACAGGAAGCTGTAAGTGCAACACATCACCACCCATCTCAACATGTCTGCGGAAGCAGTACTTGTGGAACAGTGCCTCAGTTGCCAAACCAGGTGATGAGAGTAGGCTGGACGCCGGTGAGAAATGAAGGCCACTCGGATTGGCTAAGTCAAACACCCAATCCGATGAAGAAAATGGAATGGGGCCTGAAAAAGAAAGCAGAGGATGTGTAGGTATCTCTTAAAGAGGCTCAAGATGTTCAAACCATGTATCAATATTCAAATCTAACAGTGCCAATCCCAGAGTCATTGTCGACATCATTTGACGTAGAGAGAGGGGGAAGACTCCTCAGAAGCTGCGGCGTCCGACTACGGAGAAATCACAATGGGGGCATTGAGTGACATCGAGTCAGCCACAGGCACTGTGGATGGCGTCGGGATAACAGGATCAGGCGGTGGCTGCAAGAGGCCGTGCAACGGCACCAATCTGACTCCGGAGTCAAGAGGCTGAAGGGCACCGAGGACAAAGCGGCCAGCGGAGAACCCGCCATATCACTCGCCACCTCCTTAGGGCCCAAAGTTACTCCTGAGGGAGGGGAGGACTCAAAAATAGAATGCAGGCAGGAGAAGTAGTACCACATTTGAGCCAGAGTCGCTCCGGCGCCAGGATAGGGTGGAAGGGAAGATGACGACTCAAGCACAAACTCTAGTGGAGGAGAGGTGTATGGGGTGGTGACGTCAGAGGACGTGACTTCGCCTGTGAGCACTCACCTGGGGATACCGATGGACGACGGGACGTCACAGGAGCTGTATGCGAATGACTTTGAGAGCGCTCCCGGGACTACAAGGAAGAAGATGGACTTCGACGCCTCCTAGAAGATGACTGTTCCACCCGCGCCGCTAGGAGCTTCATCTAATGCTTCTGCAAGGACTTGGGTTTCAGCTGATGACAAGCGTTGCAACCGTCAGCGTCATGGTGAGTGCCCAGACACCACAAATACACTGAACGTGGGTCCGTGAACAACATTTGTCGAGCACAGGACCTACAGGGCTTAAACCCTGAAGGCATATACACTACAAAAAGTTGAATTTATAGAAAAATACCAATAAAAAATAGGGTGAAAGGCAAAAGGCCAGAGATACACTGTTACTCCAGATCCAAGCTGCTGCGCAGAAAAGAAGAAACTAAGGTCAGCGCGTCTGGGGAGGGATTATATGGACTCTGCTGACGTCATGTCCGGAGATGACATTGCTGTGGAGTAGCTCAATGCCCCCTACAGACACAGAGAGGTACTGCTGAGGAAATGTTTTCAGATCCAGTCTGACGCCTGGGGAGAATTCCAAGATAAGGAATCTGCGGCTAGTTGCCTCTATCAGATATACACGTACACTTTTCATCTGCTTCTGTTTGAGACTCTCCTGGCAAACTTTGTTGATTAGATGGACGGCAAAGGAAGAGGGAAAATTGGTGTGATGCAGAATTTCCACAACATCAAAAAAGTGCCAACTTTTGCACTTTTCATCTTCTTCCTTCAAACTTTAACGCAGGGATTTTACTCCTCAATTTGACGAGGTCCTGGGCTGGTAATGAAAGTCTAAATTGAGTGATCCAGCTTGATTTAGAGAAAAAGATGGAATAAACACACCCTTGGAAAAGACACACTATCATAAATTCTACAACAGGGATTCTAATTGTTATTACTCTGGCCATAGAGAACAGGGATTATTAGAGGCTACAGTTTCAAAAACCTTCTGTCCCCACAGAGCAGGGTTCATATGCATTTGTATGAATCAGAAGAAATCTTCCTCATCCACTGAGGTAGTCAATTCTCCTGTGCTCTTAGTTGGGCTGCTTTTGTACCAGCAGTGTGCAAGAAACCAAAAAGTCTAGCTCGTGCGATCCAGGGGAGGCCTATGAGTGCTGGACTTTAACTGAAACGGAGATTAAAGTTCTGACCAGCCTGGAAGCACAAAACTCCAGGTTGAAGAGGGCACATATAGATTTATCATGTTAGAGAGTTACGGAATTGGACGTTATTAAGTAGTCTACGAACAGGGGTGGGCAATAAATTCTGCTCTCCCTGTGGAGTTTGCAGAGTTTTGGCTGTATCGCAGAGTTCTGGCCAAATTCCGCTGACGACTACATGGCAGAGTTTTTTTAAGTTTTTTTAGTGCAGCTCACTAGTGCTAAGCTGCCAAGTGCGTGCGAGAACTGGCGCAACCATTCACTTTGAGAAAACTGCAGCTTGAGTAGAAAATCTACTTGAGTGGCAGTAAAATCAACCCGAGCAGCAGCACCCTCTGGAGCACTGCGCGATGCAGTTCGCACTGCTTTCTCGGCACAGAACAAGCCTGGAAGCACAAAACTCCAGGTTGAAGAGGGCACATGTAGATTTATCATGTTAGAGAGTTACGGAATTGGACGTTATTAAGTAGTCTACGAGCAGGGGTGGGCAATAAATTCTGCTCTCCCTGTGGAGTTTGCAGAGTTTTGGCTGTATCGCAGAGTTCTGGCCAAATTCCGCTGACCACTACATGGCAGAGTTTTTTTTAGTTTTTTTAGTGCAGCTCACTAGTTCTAAGCTGCCAAGTGCGTGCGAGAACTGGCGCAACCATTCACTTTGAGAAAGCTGCAGCTTGAGTAGAAAATCTACTTGAGTGGCAGTAAAATCAACCTGAGCAGCAGCACCCTCTGGAGCACTGCGCGATGCAGTTCGCACTGCTTTCTCGGCACAGAACAAGCTCCTAGCTCAGAGCAACATACTGATTTCTGACCGCTTGCGGATCTCTGCTGAATTTTGCGGAGTTTTTATGTAACTCTGCAGAATTCCATAGAGTGAAACTCCGTAAGTTCAACCCCCCTCATTTATGAATAAATGTTGTTATTAAGAGGTTTTCACCTTCTGGAGTTTCAGAATTCCATGCAGGTACTGAAAATACATTGCAACTTCTTTCAAGAGAAAAAGAAAAACTAAATTGACATTGTGACAGACATAACTGGTGTGTGGGTCCCATGACATGTTGCACACCCTCAGCCTGTCTGGTGGTTTCAGCAAACAGTGCTTAGCATGTTCCGTCTTGTAGGTCAATTTTAATAATGGAGGGGCAGAACTGTAGGCCCTGCAGGGAAAAGTATTATTAGCTAACAGGCCATGACTTGCTGACACTGTGACATATGACATGACGTCACTTGGAAGCACAGAATAATGAAGATGCCCATCACAATTGATGCTGCAACAATGTCTTCCCACATACCTCATAGACATGCATGTATCCCCCGTGTGTCATGGACCTGAATGCTGCTGCCCACTAACCAGGGGAAGGTACTGTAAATTGAGCTACAGAAGAGGCTCCTGGAATCCACATTCACTTACTCAAGCATTCTTCTAACCCCTTCATGTATGAAGATTTAACCACGAATGGTGGCTGCATTTATACAGCTCAGACAACAAATTAACGCATTTGTCAACACTCAACTGTTTAACGCATACTCCAGGCATGCAAAGAACAAAGCCATACACATCCATTCATCATTGTCTCACTTACCTGCATGTACCTAATCTGAGGCATGGAAAAATACAAGGAGCAACGTTAGCATGTTCACATGGAAGTCATGCACCATTTTGTTCAAGGCATGTACATAATAGCTTAGTGGTGTTTGTTCAAAGCACATACAAATTAACATAGTGGTGTTTGTTCAAGGAACATACAAAATAGCTTAGTGGTGTGTTCAGTAGAAGAAACAGAATATTATTACAAATGGTGACACACTGCAAAACTTTATGTTATAAATACTGCACATACAATATCAAATCATCAACTTGCCGTGACTGGAAGAGAAAACAAAGCAAGCAATAACACATTCTAGCTATACTTGAAGAACAGTTTAATTTAATGAGCGTGCAGACTGCGGAATCAATGGGAGGATAAAAAAGCAGACATTTATAGGGAAATCAATGGCATGAATGCATCACTTGTGGCTGCTGGAAACGAATGGCCTGCCTCATGCAGCCAATCAACCTTTCATGCGGAAGAGACAGTGATCCAGCCTTCTCGAAACTTGTATTCATTAATGTATACGTTTATTTGGCGCCAGGGAACCACCTGGGAAGCAGCTTCCGGTTACTTACACAAGATGGAGAAGCTGGGAGGCAGAAGATCCATGTATTAAGAAACCTGTACAATTTCAGTGGACTTTTATATTTGTGTGTGTGTGTGTGTGTATACAGCACTTAACACAGAAATGTACCTCGTTGTTTTTGCCAGGATTGGCAGTGGGTGGACCAAAATTAAAATTTTGGCAGTTTTAAAATAGCACAAAATTGTCCCAGGGGCATTGGAGCACTTTACATGAGCACCAGATTATATTACACCTTGTCAGGCAGTGGGAGATTACGTGATTTGCTCAGAATCTCAAGTGATGAGTGATGCCTAGACTCAAACCTGGTTCCCCAGTATCAAGGTCCAAAGCTCTTGCCATGAAGGCACATTTCCTCTCATATCAGAGAGAAAAAAGCTCACGTTACAACTCAGAAGGATAAACAGCTTGAATGGCCCTACTACACTATAACTGTAGCCAATTTGGCAACAAAGGTCACCATTAAATAATTGAAGCAGTAAAGGATTGAGAAACCGCACCAAATATGGCGCTGGACTAAAACACCGGACCTCATCGTGGGGTTTAGCCTGGTATATGATCTGTTGAAAGACACCTTGCATATCTAGACTGACTGAAAATATTGACCGGCTGCAAAAAATTTATCTACTCTGATGACTCTTGCTAGCCTTGAAAAAGCCCCAGGTAAACCTACTATAGGGTGCGAAACACGTGTAGGCTTTTGGTTCTTGGCTCTTGGACCTTCATTCATTGCTCAAACTTACATGATTTCTGTTTGAATGGACATTAATAAATAGCTTTGGACTCACCATCTCAACCCAACGTGTTTTTTCTATATTGCAAATCATCATAAAATGCTATTTGGAATCTTATATTTGAATACATTGTGGGTTTCTCAATCCTCCACAGGTTCAAGATTTTGATTTGGGGAAAATTGGTCCACACCCCATTTGATAACCCATAAACTGGAAAGGGCATCTTATTGGATGAGCGAGTTGGGCCATTAGAACCTTGTTTCTTGAATCACCATTAAATAATTATCTTGCTGAGTCATCTCACTGGCAGGGAAGACAATAGTGACCTGTATGACACCCTCACATGCTCTCTACTCATGTGCAGTCCCTAATCAAAGAAGGAAACCATAATAGTGTTGAATCCTGATCTCTACCCATCATGCTAAGGTGGTCCAGGAGGATCAGTGCCCAAACGCGGTTTCGGGGAGCCGACAAATATAGTGTGTTTAAAAGAAATGCTTGTTTTTTGCCACAAGTATTTGGCCTCCAATAGCACCGTCTATGGAATTCCAAGATTGAAGCCGCCAACCAGAAGAAAGGGGACATCAAAACTCAAACAGTTGCTGTTTACCTCACTTGTGTTTTTTGGTGCATTTTTTAAGATCAAAATGATTCCCCACATCCAAAGTGGACATAAGAACATATTTCACGTCATTCATTATAGTCGTAGGCAGAGAGCTTTATCTAATGCTAAACCGGGGCCACCCCCACTCCATCGCTATTCCCACAAGAGATGCCAAGTGCATCTCTGTCAGAAGACTTCAAATGTCCATCTGTTTTTATAATTGAGAAGTGGCAACTTTGCCAAGATCTGCAAGAAAAATGTGCTTTACTATAAATCCATAACAGGCAAGGAAGACAGGGTTCAATAATGATTACCGACTGAGGATGGTGGTCAATGGATCTGCCACACTCAGAATCTCATATAATCTCACTACGCAATGGGCAAACACAGGAGATAGCAACTACTGTATTTCAAGGACTTTTATAATCCGAACAGAGAGCAGCATTCATTTTTACTATAATCATTTTAATTTCATCGGGGTTTATTTATTGAATAGAAATTGCTTTTGGACAGCTCAACGAGGAACTATTCTGGCAGACATCTATCATAGTCTCATACTTAGGCTAACTGATGAGTAAGTTCTGTCCATATATTGTCACACTGCCAGAATACACAAACCCACAGCAGCTGTGTCCAAAGAGTGGGAGAATCCATGCCTATCTCTCATCCATGCGGGGGGCGAAGTCCTACCAAGTGCATCCTTAGGCCCAGCATGTGACCAGCCATGGAGGGAAGAGCGTATTGCGTTCTTCGTTTCAATGAAGTGCTGTGAACCAAACCACAATGAATCAACAAGGAGTCCATCACTATGGTCTAGGTTGGCCTTGAGCAGAGGTATACCAAATCTATGTAAAAAGTGAAAAATGTAAAAATACGTTCAAAGAACAGAAGCAAAAGCTAGTAAAATCAGCGGAAATAAAGGTGAAACATATTGTTTCGGAGGACAATGTCAAAAATAATATTGTGAAAAGCAAAATAGACTGCACTCACTGTATTTGTTTTCTACATTCTTGAAAATTTAGAAAATAAACTAATTGTACTATGTAGGGTCCCCGTCTCGCTTCCTCACATATCTCTTCAGCTGCCACTTGTGGGACCTGTTGGCAATGTCTTCTCGGTCGCATGTCTCCCCTGCACACACCTCTCCGCAGCTTTTCTGAGTCTGATCCTAGGAAGTCTGCACCCCCTCACACTTTGTAACTGGCCCTCTCTGTGCACATTACACACCTACGAACACAACCATTCTTGCTGCATTCAGTGATAGTAGATTCGAGTCACTTGGTACCTTCAAAGAGGAGAAAATAATTCTATGGCGGTACCCACTGATCGATCAGTCCAACCGTGAATTCAGCTGAGCACTATTAAAGGGGCCGTCGGAGAATGATATTGTATTCTAAATCACATCATCAACCAAATGAACATTCTAGAATCCCTGTTGTTGGTGATTGTTAGAGACACAGAGTGGGCAAGAGAGCCTTCTGTGTTTCTGCAGTGGTGCCACCTTTAAAACGAATGACTGCCTGGCAATACCTAGCCTATGCTGACACTTTTTATTTTGGCTCCCTTCCTTGGCTCTAGCCATTCCTACTGCCTTTCCACTCTTTTTCTTCAACTTAAAATTCTGTCAGAGTTAGAAAATCTGCAAATACTTTACAACGTTTTTAAAAAGTCCCAGGAAAATTTGATTTTTTTTCAAAATCTAAGGTAAGCAAAAATATGCATTAAACTGCTTGCTCCCCAGAGAGAGGTGTGCTGCGGATCCGGACCACCTTGGTGTGAGGACACAAATGCCTTCGATGAGCCCAGCACTGACTCCTTCATACACAGTACCACCCTGGCAGTGGCACGTTTTAGCTTCCAATGTTATGCTAGCCTATGCAGGTCCTTTAATGGATTATTACTTCGCCTGGAAATTGACAAGGAAGCAACAGGTCCTCTTTGCGTTGGTGGGCCAATGCTGATAGTTTTAGGGAAGCTTCAAGCTCACTTTAGGACAATTGTGTCGACGTGATTCAAGTTGAAACCCCAAATGTAGATTACAGGGTTTTGCGTATTTTGTAAGAGAAACCTCTGATCTTGGATTAACTGGCAGCAACTTTAAAGTTATATATGTGACAAGGAATATTAATACAAAAGCCAGTCATAAAGAAATACCTTTTCTTCTTTATGTGTGAGCTAGGAATGGGGCCTTAAGCATCCCAACTATTCACCACAACTTCCTTGTCTGTATAGGAAGTCCCAGGGTGTGACATCTATGCGATCACACAGGGAGAAGAATGCACACAGGAAATCCCCCTGCAGTCAGAATGGGAAATCCCAGCAAAGAGGCCCACATTTTACCTTTGCCCTCAACCCTTTCTCGTCTCCGCAGGAACCCCAAACAGTATGATTGTAAGTTCTGTCATTAGTGGAAGGTTGGCTGCAGGTGCAAGGTCAGCCACATAAGTGAGCTCATGAGGCCGATGTATAAGAATTCTAGGCCGGATGTGTCCTGCAGCAGAGATTCATAGGAACAGAAGAAGCACCTATCGCCTCAATGAGGCGTCTGTGGTTATTATATCATAACAAGATCACCGCCGTAACAATGATCTAACTAACAGCCCTCATGGTCTGCCTTTGGCATGAGTTTATAGACTTGGCACTGCCGGTAGACCGAGGAATAGCAATGAACTGGAGAGTGGCTGTCGCACCTAGTGTCCTTGTAGGTATGTGAGAGTTACTAAAATGGACCTTGACGGAGATAAATGTTTTGAAGCTCAGAGACAGACAAAAAACATTTCTACCTCCATTACACAGTGGGATTCGATCTTTCTTGCACTGCAAGTCAAAACAGATGAGTTCTCCCCCCCACCCTGCTGTTTGGACTGTGTAGGAAGCCTGGCTCTGTCTATACTATATCAAAATGAGATATAGTGTGCACAGAGTCCAGGGGTTATCCAAGAGGCTTAACAGAGGCTAAAGTAGATAATATTAATGCTCTGTTTTGTGGTAGTGTGGTCGAGCAGTTAAGCTTATCAGAGGGTAGTGCAAAGCATTTGTTGTACACGCAAGCAAATAGAAGAAGCACACACTCAATGACTTAACTCTAGACCAATGGTTTTTATAAAGCAAAAATATCTTTTACTAATTTATGTCTAGAACCACAAGATTCAGGCTGCAGTTAAGCACTTTAATAGATGTGTATTTTACACATATATCAATAGTACTTTGTTTGAAATCGATAAGTCATACAGTTTTTGAAATATTGGCAATTATCTTTTTAAAACGTTGACTGCAATTTTCAGAAACAGTACCTGGGGGGAAGAAAAGTTATTAAGGTTTACAGGTAAGTACTTGACTTACAGTTCCAATCTCCAGGGGTTAGGAAGTCCACAGGCTGGGGTTCAAGTTAACCCCAAACACCCACCCACCAGCAACACGGGCCGGCAGGGTGCAGAGGTCAAAGTTGAGGCAAATTTAACATGGCACTTGGAATCAGGCCTGCCTGCAGGTAAGTACCCGTGGCTTCGGAGGGCAGACCTGGAGGGTTTAGAGGAGCACGGGGGGCCACAAGTAAGACACTAAACACACACCCTCAGCAGCACTGGGGCGGCCGGGTGCAGGGTGTAAACAAGGTGTTGGGTTTCCAATGGTCTATGAGGGGACCCCGGGGGGTCACTCAGATGCTGCAGGCGAGGTCCAGTGATTCGACTTGGACAAACCACAGGCTGGACAGGGAGGAGGGCCGCCTTCTGAATGTAGCTGCACCAGAGGTCGGGTTTTCCAAGGCCTGGAGGCTGCAGGTGCAGGGTGGGCACTTGCTCACAATTGCCTGGGGACTCTTTCTAGCTGGTTGGGCCACCTGGTCACTGGCCAAAGACGTCTGGTGAAGGGTGGTCAGGGCTCATGGATCCGGGGAGGCTCTTGAGTCCCTTGGTTCTTGATTCTATGTGGACAGGGACGCTGTCCTTGGGAGTTCTCGGTCCTCTGGTGCTTGGCAGAGGTCGCTGGTCTCGCTGGATGCATCACTTTCTTTGTGAAGGTTCTCTGAAGCAGGAGACAGGCCGGTAGGGCTGGGGTCAAGTCAGTATGTGTCATCCTTCTTCTCTGCGAGGGTTTCAGCTATGCAGTCCTCCTTCTTCTTGTGAGGTCGACACGGATCTGGTGAGCTAGCTTCAGGGAGGCCCTTAAATCCTGGATTTAGGGGTGTTACAGGGGTCAGAGGGCAGTAGTCAATGGCTTCACCCTTCTTGTGTCCACTCCCTTTGGGGAGGGGGACACAAACTTAACCCTATTGGTCCTCATTCGCCAAACCAAGATGGAGGATTCTGCAGGGAGAAGGTCACCTCAGCTCTGGACACCTTAGGATTGGTCCTAGCTGGGGTGGTCAATCCTCCCGTTTTCCCACCAGACTTGCCGCCAAAAGTGGGGCTTTGTCCAAGGTCAGGCAAATCCACTAGATCCCCGGGGGCACTATAACCCGAGGATTGAGCCTTTGAGGCTTACCACCAAGTGTTGTAGGTCCTGCAGCGGGGGTGTGAAGAACCTCCATCCAGGACAGGCTTTGTTTCCTGCCACAGAGAGCACAAAGACTCTCACCTCATGTCGTCAACTTCTCTGAAAGTGAGAGGGTGGCACAGACTGGTCACCCCTGCACTGGCAGTTTTGTTATCATACCAGGAGCATCTCTAAGATGCCCTCTGGGTGCATTTTTCAATAAATCCCACCCTGGCATCAGTGTGGGTTTATTGTGCTGAAAAGTTTGATACCAAACGTCCCAGTATTCAGTGAAGCCATTACGGAACTGTGGAGTTCGTAATGACAAACTCCCAGACCATATACTCAATATGGATACACTGCACTTACAATGTCTAAGAATGGACCTTGACACTGTAGGGACATATTGCTCATGCAGCTATGCCCTCACCTGTGGTATAGTGCACTCTGCCTTAGGGATGTAAGGCCTTCTAGAGAGGTGGCTTTCCTATGCCACAGGCAGTGGTTTGTGGGCATGGCACACTGAGGGGGGTGCCATGTCAACTTTCCTTTTTCTCCCTACTAGCACACACAAGGTGTAAGGGCAGTGTGCATGTGCTTGGTGAGGCCTCCCCCAGGATGGTATACATGCCGCAGCCCTTGGGAACCTTCCATGGCCACAGGGTCCTAGGTACCATGGGTACCTTTTACAAGGGAGTTAACTGTGTGCCATGGGTGTGCCAATTGTGGAAACAAAGGTACAGGTTTTGGGAAAGAACACTGGTGCTGGGGCCTGGTTAGCAGGATCCCAGCACACTTTCAATCAAAGTTGGCATCAATATCAGAAAAGTTGGGGGGGTAATCATGCCTACAGTGGCACTTTCCTACAGACTGGAACATCAACAGGGAACAATATAACTTGTCATGGAACTGTGGGGTTTAGAAGATGAATAACAATGGATGGTCTTTGTTAAGGATGGGCTGTGGGCCTCATTACGACCCTGGTGGCGGTCAGACCACCACCAATGTGGTGGTCTGACAGCCACGTTATGACAGTGGCACTTGCACTATGGTCGGACTGCCAGCACCGCCAGTGCTCCTCCACTGGAGCGGCTGGTGGCCCTAATCTGCCAGGGCATCGCTGCATTGGGGATTACAAATCCCTTCTCCGCCGGTGATTACATAGTGGCAGCCCCGCCATGTAAAGGCTGGCGGAGACGAGGTGCAGGGTGGCCCAGGGGAGCCCCTGCACTGCTCATGCACAGTGAAAATCGCAACAGGGCTGGACAGGGATCTCCCTGCCCAGGCCTGTTGCGATTTTCACTGTCTGCTTTGCAGACAGTGAAAACTGCGGCGGGTGCTGGTGCACCCTACGCAGTACAGCATTGCCGCTGGCTCTATTATGAGCCGGCATCAATGTTGTAGGCCGCTTCCCGCTGGGCCAGCGGACGGAAACTCTTAATGGGGCCCGCGGGAAGGGGACCTCACTTGCGGTAAACTGACTGCTGGAGTTTGGCGGACGGCCTTTTCCATCCGCCAAACTCATAATGGCCCCCTGGGATTGGTGTTGTATCTGGGGTTAGGTTGGAGCACATCTTTGTGTGTGTTGGAATGATGTACAGTCTCTGAGACATAGTGACATAATTGAGAGACATCATATATTACATCAATATTTGTAAGGACTTTGATACTCTTGATAAGTACAATATCTGTGAACGTATCAGGATTCTCTATTTGTTCGTGTAACTTGACAGGTCTTCACGATCCTGATGGTAGAGTGGGTTGGTGTTCTACAGCACACCGTTTACATGTATGTTTCTGATACCATTATTCAGCTTTTACTCATCAAAAGGCACAATTAAGAGCTATTTAAAAAATAATACTACACTCATGATCCTCTGTAACAATGGTCACGGGTACTCCTCCTGACATCCCCATAACAAGGAGCACACAAGAATCCTCCCCCACCTTTTGAAAAGGACTCCCCCCTGTCAAGCAGCCCACAGTGCAGCACAAAGAATCCCCCCCTCTTTTTTAAACATCTTTATTGGGGAGTTTCAGAAAAAGGGGAGATATAGTGTATACAGTAAGATGGGTACATTACATTTACTTACATCAAAACACAGTTCTCGTTAGGAGACAAGTAAATCAGAAGCATTTAGCAATCTCAATAAGCTGTTCATATTTCAGTGCACAAAGAACCTCCAGACTTAACAGGTTGCATAAGGACATCCACCCATCATCCTAATAAAGAGCACTGGAATATCTCCTCTTTAACAAGAAGAGAAGCTTCCGGCACATATTGCCGAATGGGAATGTTTTTGTAGGTTCCAGTAAATTTTCGACCCCTACTCCCCAACATCTACTCAATACATGTGGCTTGAGAGCCTCTCCCTGCACAAAATATAAAGACATCCACTTCCGAAGTAGACTGAGCCCCAACAGAGAACTTTGTGTTGAGGAAACTTTTATTATGGGACAAAACTCTTGGGTGCAGTCATTCGGATCTTCCTGCACTTCAGGTTGTGTCTTTATCGTTATCACATTAACTTTAGTAAAACACTTTGAATTTAATGATAATCGATCAACTCCATTGAGTGTCACCAAAATGATTATGGTTAGTTTCTCTATTTTATTAGTGTCTTTTCATAGCTTTTACTAACACAACATCTTTGTTAATACTCATTTTTGCCAGATGTTTTCTGTAGTTTATTTGTTAACCAGTAGGTGAATGAGGTGGTCCAAATTAAGTATTTCAGTTTAGCCTGCATTACCAATTGGGAGCCAAAATACTCCTGAAGGAGGTCTCTGTCTATATACCTCTGTAATTGTTCCTGGTAGGAGTTTAGCTAAATGGTTGTAAAACTTTGGCTACTCTCCCATTCCCTTCCAGACAGATTCCAGCAGGTAGAGCAAGAAACAGACTAGCAGGGAAGAAAGTGTGGAACAATGAGAGACATGGAGATTCACAGGCAGAAAGAGAGAGATTCACAGGCAGAAAGAGAGAGATTCACACAAAAGGTCTTACCATGGGTTGCTGAGTCTCTATTTTGATAATGTCTTCATATATATCATCCGCCTCATCCTCAGGTGGCACAAGGTCATATTCGCTTTCACCTCCGACTTCATGTTCACTACAAGGTGAAGCAGCACAGTTAGGAATCACCATCTCAAAGGAAAGAGAAGACAACTGAAATCCCCAACTGCAACAGTGGGGAAATCCCTGAAGAACATCAACCCTACTGTACCACTTCCTAACAAAAAGCTAAAACTGATAACACATTCCTTTTCTGGTCCTAGTACAACTAGGTGAAGAAACCATTCAACTCTAAACCAGAATCTCAACCTCAGTAGAAACTGAAACTTGGTCATGCAGGGTTCTTAAGAAAGGTGTAATCTGCTATTTTGACATTTGTCAGCTCCTGCATGTGTGATGGGGTCTGGGGTTCAGGGTCTAGTATAAAGTGTTCACATATTGGAAAATTCATATTGTGAGGATGAAATTAACGAACTAATGTGTCATGCTTTCCATGTGCTTGAATATTAGTGTATTAATTTAAATGTCTTTATCAAAAATTAATAAATGACAAGGTGAACATACGCTCTTTTAAGCTTCACTCTTCCAGTCTTCTCACTCGGCATAAAACCCTCTTTGTTTATATATTAATAAAACTCAGCATGGGATTACACAGGTTACAACCATTCTTAATGGTCAAACAAGGCCGATATTTGTATGACTGACAGCAAAACTGTTAAATTATTTCACATGACCAGAAAGAGTGCGGATAGTCATGCCTGCATTTATTGAATGCAATACGCAACCCCCGCTCTGCCTCAAGTGCGTGACGCAATTGTCAGTCTCAATGAAGTGTTATTAAAAACACCTCAGCTACGAAGTCTGTCCAGAAATGCCATCATTTCTTCCTTGAAAAATCTTACATGCGAGGGCGACATTGGTAACTTATGCTCTTCCATAAAACTGTAAGTGCCACCAGGCAACGAACTTCTACCACTACAAGTCTTAGCGGCAAAATATTAGATGCTGCAAGGCCTCATGGATCCCTACAAAAGAGGGACAAAATCTAGGCTGTCGCAGGCGACACCCACACTTGAAAAAATAAATAAATGGGAAAATTAGTGGTGGTACACAAGTGAACCCCAAAAACACAAAAGTGATGGAAGGAAAGTTTGCAATTTGTCTAAACACGGGCAATTGCTTGGGCTAGCTTCCAACCCTTCATTGTTTTACAAACCATGCCACCTCAGTTTGGGCCCAGTCATATGCAAATAAGTCTTCATCCTGCTCCAGTAGAAAACATCCTGCCCGAACTGAAGCATCAAGACTCAGGTGTGGAACATTAGCTCCCTCAGCACAGTACACAGTCAAAATATACCAGATTTCTTTGGAGGCAGGTTGGTACAGGGCGGCCCTCGATGTACTTTGCAAGGGGGGCCCTCAAGATTCATTACAACACAGTCAAGACTTATTTGCATATGGTTGGGTCCAAATCGAAATGGAATGGTGATCAAAAGAACAATCGGTTGGGATGCTACCCTAAGCAACTGCCAGTGGTTAGACGAATTGCAATCATTCCTCCCATCATCCCTTCTGTTCTTAATGTACGCCCTAAGTGGCAACGGTTTGCCCAGGAGTGGGCCCCCTGCTCACTTTGCCACTGGACACAAGCCCTACCCGACTGATGAACCCTAATCAGTCTTGGGTTGCTTGTGTTAGTTTAGGAAGGGTCAAACCTAGTAGATATGAATGAAAAGGTCTTGGGTGTGGGAAGAGGTGGGTGGCATTATGACAACAAAGGGTGCCCATTTTGCGCTTTAAAAAAATGTAATTATTGGTTCAGTCATCATGGAGACGATATGCTAAGCCAATTCCATATTTGTTTCAAGGTTGCAAAGCCCATCAATGGCTCTGTTTCCCATTTTACTTTCCCTGGTAAAAGACTGGCACTCATCTGAGAAACAGAAGCGTACACGGGAAAAAGGAACAGATTTTTTTATGGTATGTGGGGAGGAGACGAGTTTGAATGAAAGCTGCTCATGCGTGCTGAGAGGGAGGTCAGTGGCAGTGTGTGCGTAACAATGACCTTCAGCGGTGTATTTTCCAAGCATCAATAACAAGTTGTGAAAATCAAGCTTGTGCTGGATATTACGGGAACAAGACATAAAAGCATCGTCAATGACAGAGTCTGTAAAATGAAAATGTAACGGTGTTATAAAAATATAGAGGATGGATCACAAATGCCATTATCAGGACTGTGCCCTGGTTTCCTGGAATTTACAAACTTCAAACGTCCAGAGATTGTAAAGCATCAAGGCATGGAAAATGATATGTGGCTTTCCATTGCATATATAGAAACAAAAGCTAAGGTGAAATAAACCTGAAAATCGTGTTGAGTCTCTTCAACCTAAATTCCTAGAACCCAGCAAGCAGGGGCGGCTCCTCTGCTAGAGCGGAGGAGCGCTGTCCCCCCCCCCCCCCCCCCCAATTGCCCTGCAAGTAGCAGCTGTTGCAAACCATTTAATACAAAACTATAACAACCTATGTTTATTATTGTTTTGTATTAAAAGGGGTGGGAAATGGACTGTGGCAAGCGGTGAAGGGAGAGCACTGTGCACTCCCCTCAGAGCGTATGTGTGTTTGGCCGACCGTCTCGGGCCAGCCAATCACACATGCGCAGTAGACTCTCTCCAGCCTGGCACTGTGTTGCCTGGCTGCAGAGAGCAGGCACAGGCTCCCAGTCTGCCTGATCAGCGTCAGGATTGGCCGCAGTCCAGGCTGGGAGCCTGTGCCTGCACTCGAGGAAGGAGGAGCGGAGCAGCAGTGCACCGCGGCGTTAAGGTAACTTTTAAAAAATATATATTTTCTTTTATTTCTCCTCCTACTCTCGCCACGCGCCGCACTGCCCCGCCCCTTTCCCTCACACCGGCCGCCACTGCTAGCAAGTCTAACTATTGAAGCACAGAGGAGGGTTAATGATATTATATTTTAAGTTTATTCTGCAATATATGAATTTAAAAAGATACAATAAGTGGATGGTCTGACCAAGATGGAGTAACAATGCTCGCAGGCTGAGTAAGGACGTCTGCGACACAATGACCACTCACTAACATCACAACTCTTAGTAGAAGTGAAATTAGGGGTGAAGAACAAGTACTCAGAAGATGAGGACAAGTAAAAAAACACTGAACGCAAGAGAGAAAAACGCAAAAGTAATTCTTCTGATTGACTAATGCAGAGAACATAAAAAAGATTGACTGTCTACACGTCCAGGAGATGAAAAAGATGGCTGCCATCGTTTCCTCATAAAAGTGAGTAACTGAAAGGCTTGAGGTGTGTACGGGGAAGGTAGGGTTTCCTAAGGGATGTGTAGGGGACTGGTTCAGTATTTGTAGCCCTGCTTATGAAATAGGGCTTGATAGTGTCACTAGGCGCAGCAGATGATTGGATAGGTAATGGGAGAGAGTTGTTCCTGTAGACTAGTATGATGTGGAACGCGTCTCACCCCTTCAGCGGTGGTCAGTGGAAGCGTCTGACTGCTGGTGTCTGCATTTTGTACTGTACGAAGCCGGTTTAGCTGATATTTGCATTCAAACTCTGCTAATGAAAGAATTAAGAGTGGGGTCATGATCCTGGTTAACTTAAGGAATTTGAGGCAGGTAATGAAGAGGTTTGCGTGATTGGTGGTGAATAGAGTAAGCAATAAAGCTTTTTGAATATTTCATGACGCCGTACAGGAAGAGATTGTTTTTTTGAGTCACCTGCAGCCCATCCATTCTTCAAGCATGCTTCTCACTTTGGTCATTTCCTGATTAAATGTCAGCCCTATATCCGAGGGAGAGTACAACAATGAAAAGTGAGGTTGTGGTGTCTCGATGTGGCGCACACATTTGAGGAGTAGGATGGCTGAGAGTGGAGAGCCTGGGAACAGGATGAACAGGAGGGGCTTGGCTTCAGACTGCCAGATGAAGGACTGAGCGAGTTAAGGGTTGTATTGGTAGGACGTCTGCCGGCTTGCATGCTGATTGTTCATGTGTTGAGTGGGGCCGAGTCAATACATCACTCAATGGTCAAAAATAGGAAAGCGTAGCGGGCGCGTTGGAGTCGACACTAATCAACGTGTCGTCCCATAATGTGAGAGTTTTGGCAAAGTGCTTGAAGGCTTGGGCTTCAGTGTTCGTCATCAGATTTTGGTCAATGTCGCAAAACCCAGATGCCGTGTTTGGCATGGGATATTGGTGGCATAGAATCCAAATCTAGGGGCAGTCATTGGTGGTGGGTATGTGTACGCCTCGGTGGGTAAGCTGGCAATTTATGTCCTTTCCACACCTTTATCCTCGTTTGTGGGCTGGATGCTGCGAAGAGAAATGGATATAAAGCTCAGTTGAGTGATGAATGCAAGAATTAAAAAATAGCTCTGTGTGATGGAAAGATGGAAAATGAAAAGATCTAAGAGTGTAGTAGTGGCGAGATATGTGACCACGACTAGATGCCTGGGCATCCCTGTGACTGGCTAGATATACTACTGAGTGTACTAAGGTCACCTGGTGTGGGGACATGAGGATATTCACCTGGAAACAAGGAGAAGTCACATAAAATAAGCTTGTGTTTGTGTGATGGAGATGGAAAAATTGAAGAAAGCTTTTCCCTAAGACGGTGAAGCATAAGGATAAAGTCCCTGAGTGAAAGGGCGGACATTAATAAAAATAAATATAAAACAGACCCTCACACCCCAATGTTGCTGTCTTTAAGCACAGTAAGAAACCGTTAGTATTATCCAAATTATTGGCACTCAAGCAACCTCTGAAAGATGGAATGCTAAATTGGCCCTAGCAAGATTCAAAAGTTTGGCCTCCTGGTTACAATACAAGTCAATGGAGATCATATACTTCGCTTCACTATCATGCCAGGAGCCTGTAGCTTTATGTGTTCATGGCTGGCTAAAGGGTTACATTTTAAAAAGAAAGAGAAAAAAAAATCACTCCCTGGTTATGTTTATTGATAACAGGGTTATTTTAAAAATGCATATTTTGGTGTAAACCAGGACCTGTGCGAGAGGGCAAGAAGGTGGGAGTAGTGTAAAAAGTGTGACCTTCTTGACTTAAGAAAGATCAGACAGAACAAGGAATAGAGAATCAGAGGATATTTCTGCGATATAAAGAGAGCAAGAGATGGAATAGAGAGATATGGGAATGGGGAGATCAAGGCCCGGAAACATGAATACCCTGAAACTTTGTACAGTAGTCGCCAAGCTAATTGGAGAGACATACTCGAAGGAAAAAAAATAATTGTAACAAGCCTCAACAAAGCCAATTGGTCTGGTGTTGAATGCCAGCCTTTTTTGCTTTGCCAATGTTTGCACTTTTTTGGGGTCAGGTTTTTGCAAAACTTTATTTTTGGGAAGCTGCAGGTTGTTCATTAGTTTAGCTGAAGCCAAATAGTAGTAACAAGGAAATATAGGTTTTTTTGGGGGGGATTCAGAAGCACGCATTGCCATATTAGTCCCTGGCACTTAAGTGAACTACTTTGGGTACGGATGCGCTCCCTGTGAAATTGCAGAAGGCCATCATTCCCAAAGAAGTTAGCCAATGGCTGACGTGAGCTGACCCACTGTCCCATGCTGTATGATGTAATGGGTGCAAGAAAAATGCAAAAAAAACACAAAACCAGACCAATCAATGAGTGAATGAGAGCTGGCCTAAAGACCCTATAAGCAGTGCTTAATCCGAGACAGTGGGTCCCACTCGCATTTATGTTTGGGGACCAGCACTTATTTCTCTTCTTCTGACATTTCCAGAGATCAAGAGAGGAAAAAAACACATAAGGGAAAGAATGAGGAAGGAGGAAGAGAAAGTTAGAAAAACTGTCACAAAGTGAGAAGCAGGAATCTGCCGGAGTGAGATAAAGGGGTAGGGTGTGGCTGGTAGTCTTTTAGAGGCAAAGGTGGTGGATTCCAGACTACGCAGCCTTGGTATTTGGCATGCTGACATGTAATAGTGCTGGTCGTGGGCTTCTTAGCAGAGCTTTGGCCACTGGCACTCATTCTTTTGGAAATTAAGCACAGCCTATAAGTTTGTATATGACTTTTTGCTTTTAAAAAACATGTGTTTTGAAGGTTTTACATAAATCGCAACACACAAACAGCAAGGGTTATACAGCTCAGGTGCATAACTATGAATCTTAAGCATGGCCAAATCATTCATCACACATAGGAGGAACGGGCATATGGTCTACAAGGGAAGTTGGCAACTGATTAAACCCATGGCGGGAGTGGAGGGTTAGTGGTGGGGGCCAGGCGGGCCTATTGTAGAAGCGTAGCAGTGGGTGGAGGGAGAGGCAATGCTGAGGACCGGATCAGTGCATCTGGGTGGCTGAGGCCGAGGTAGGTAAGTGGGCCGGGGCCATGCGATGTAGGCAGACACAATTTGGAGAGAGAAATCACTCTGGACATGACTGAATGTATGCAAGGAGGAAAAGCATCAGGGTGGCGCTTCCTCTGTGAAGGTCGATCTCGACTCCTTCAGGATAGCATGCCAGGAGGAAGTGATAGGATGTCTACTGAGACCTCTGGGCTGTCTTACACTCTGCCTTAGCCCACTTGAAAACAGCAGTAATAAAACAAAACAATGGTCTCTTTGGATGAAGAATAAGCCTCTCCTTCCTCTGTAATTCTAAAAAAAAAGACTTATCACTTGATTGCTTGTCATGGAGAATTTAATCAGTTTTATTTTCTGTAGATATCTCTGGAAGTAAAGACAAATATACACACATTGTATCAAAAGGTGCTGCAAAAAGCAGAAGCGGCTCCTCCGTCCCCCTCCCCCACCAGCAGCTGCAAACTTGAAAAATAAAATTATAATAAATTAAGTTTATTATTGTTTAATTTTTCGGGGGCAGGGCCATGGGGATGACAGGCAACAGGGGGAGTGGTAGGTGCACTCCCCTCAGTGCACATGTTGGTCTGGCCGGCCGTCTCAGGAAGGCCAAACACACTTGTTCACTGAGTTGTCTCCAACTTGGCACTGTATTGCTGGGTTGGAGAGAGCAGCCACAGACTCCCAGTCAGCCTGGGAGCACAAATCGAAAGCACTCAGGCCCACCCAGAAGCATGACAGCAGCGTTAGGATCGACCGCAGGGCAGGCTGGGAGCCTGTAAATTCAGCCAGGGACCCAGAAGAGAGGAAATGCAGCAAGTATGTTTTTTTTGTGTCTTTTTTGTTTTGTGCCCCCCAACCACTTAGCCCCAACTCCAGCCGCCACTGCCAAACAGATGGCAAGTCATAGTCTTTTTAGAATTACTGAGGAAGTAGAGGCTTGTACTTCTCCCGAAGGTACCACTACTCTGTTTTATTATTGTCTTGCCCCAGCTTCCAGGGTTATAGGACTGCCCCTTTCAATCTGCATACACTTGAAGACAGCAGCGGTCCAGGCTGCAATGCAAGGAAGGGATGCAGCCTTCCAGCGGGAGGTTATAAGTCTGTATATTATACATCAAATTTCAGTGAAATGAGAAGGTTTTGGCAAACGCCAACATAAAAACTAAATGAAAAACAACCTGTGGTACCGGTGGCATGGATCGCATAATGCGCCTGTTGACGGCAGCTAATCTATGCTGTCCTTAATGGAAAACGCAGATTACATTGAGAGAGGAGAATGGGAGCACATGCGTCAGAAACATGCATCTTGCAAAGGCTAAGGAACATGTCTATGCATCTAGAGGATGCCCTCTGAGTACTGCAATATATGAGGCTTGTGGTGGGATTATTACCAAGGATTACACTCTATGTAATTAACCATGTACAAGAGTTGCTATATCTCCACCATACTGGTTGTGAATTGTCTGTGATTTCTACGGTTGTTGTTTGTTGCAACCTCGAAAAAATGTTTTCGTTAAGAAAAAAACACTAATCCGATGCGAATACCCTGGCAAAGGCCAGAGGGACACTGAGTAGTAGAAGAAAAGAAAAAACTTGAAGAAAGAGGCACAAAATACCTACAGAGGAGGTTCTAAGGACCACTTGCCTGTAAGCCCAACATTATTTCAGTGCAGAGTCAATTAACTTGAAGTACTAGGTAGCAGATTGAAAGAGGAAAGCACATTTTGATAAATCTAAAGTGAATAAAAGAGGCGTTAATGTAAATATGATAATGCACAATCAAGAAACTGCTATTGGATCCTAAAAGGGACTTCTGTTTCCATTAAAGAGGTAGACAGTCAGCTGTGACCTTTCAATCCTGATTTTCATTGGGTTTGAACAGAGCATATTACTGGAGTAAAGAGAGAGCAGCTGGATGTGCTGCAGCATGCATTGGAAAATAACATTAGGCGAAATAGCCATGTGGCTACCACTGCCGCTCTCTGCTCGGCCCTGCGAGCAGCGTGTCAGGTTATCTCTACTCTGCAAAACATACTCCACTGTTCTCAGAAGGCATTAAATGAACTGTGCATATATTGCTGCACACCTAAGGGGCACTAAATGCCTTCAGTAAGTGCTCCTAAAATGGCCTTCTCAGCCTTTGTGCAGCTACCAGGTGCATGTGTCATTAACAAAAGTCTAGGCAGGCAAAGAAAGGCCTGGCATCTCCAGTACCAGGAGACTTCAGATTGAGATCAAGGTTGCTGGCGACCTTACAATAAAGTAAAAAATAAAAAATACCTCAGAATGACATTAAGGATACAAGAGATCTGTAATGAGGTGAAGTCTTCATAGGACCATGGAATAAGGTGAGGGCTAGAGGATACCTTGGAATGATGTTAAGGCTAAAAGGGACCGCAGAGTCAGATTAAAGTTATAGGAGGCACTGGAATGCAGTCAAGGGTAAAGAAGACCTTGGAATCAGGTCAAGGCTAGAGCAGAGCATAAAATGAGCTCATGGCTACAGGAGACCTCAGCATCAGGTCAAGGATACAGGAGACCTTGAATGGAAGTCAAGGTGACAGCAGACCATGGAATAAGGTCAAGGCCACAGGAGATCTCACAATGAGGTCAAAGTTACAGGAGACATCAGAATAAGGGCCAAGATATAGGAGACCTGAAAATCAGGTCAAGGCTAAAGGAGACCTTGACATGAGCTTAGGGTTACAGGAAACCTCAGAATCAGGCCAAAAGCTACAAGAGACTCGAGTGTCAGGTCATGGCTAGGGGATACCGCCGAGTCAGGTCAAGCCTACAGGAGTCCACAGAATCAGGAAAAGGATACAGGTGAACTTAGAATCCAGTCAAAGGCTACAGGAGAGCATAACATGAGGTATGGCTACAGGAGACCTCAGGATGAGATCGCAGATACTAGGGATCATGGAATGGGGTTAAGGCTTCAGGAGGCCTTGCCATGAGCTCAGGGCTATACGAGATCTCAGAATCAAGTCAATGCTACAGGCAACTTAGGAATGGGGTCACAACTACAGGCGACTGAAGAATGAAGTCAAGTCTTCAGGACACCTTAAAATGCAATTGTGTCTACAAGATTTCAGGGTGAAGTCAGGGCTACTCGAGACCAGTAGAGTTTGCAAAATGAGGATCAAAATCCTAGCTATACTTAAGTGTCATGGTTAAATTCACAGAGACCCACTTTGCTTTAGTCAGTTCTGTAATCACAATACACTATATATATATATATGCTCTTCTGAACTAGGTTCCTCTTCCTTAGCAAACAGACATGCTTGCTTCAAAGACAAGACAAATTTAGTTTAGGGGTTCCATAAACAGCCACGAGCCATAATCGACCATTTTTATAAGTATCTTTATTTCAACAAATTGAAATGCCACAGGTCTTATTTTTACCACAGTCGATTCCACTGCCTGTGCCCTCCTGTTACATTATTCATTAAGCAAATCTCGTTAACATCCCTGGAAAATACAGTGACTCAAATGAATAAATCAGTAGTTTAAAATGTAAAATAGCTTTGTTACATCATTTAGTTTTTAAATATCACAGGCTGCAATAGTGTAAAGGATGGCAAATAACTTGTTTGGATAAAAGAAGCAGCAATCGAAAAAAGGACCCATCAGATTCTGAATCCCACAGAAGAAAATCACTTGCAAAGAATGATAAACCACCAGACTGTAATCACAACGGATGGATCAAGTCTATCAATTATCAAAAACAACAAGAATTGTCACTATGAAGAAATGTTACAGCATCTGTAAAGAGAAGCTAGCTTGGACCTTCTATGGAGGACCTAGACCCAATTTTCTTTCATGTAGACCCTCCGAAACAGAACCATCTGGAAGTATCCAAGAGTCTAACCTGACATTCTCGAACCTTCGGGGTTCCAGCACTTTGCTCAATTTGACCACTGCAGTGTGGCCGAAAATCAATACCTGGACAAAATATAGAACAATTTAAAAAGTGAAAAAAAAGAGTAGACGTTGAGCCAGGCAGTGAACTCGGTTAGACACATTATGAGGTCTCGACCACTAGGCGGCATCTTCTGTCACCACAATGTGACCTTGAAGTGGGTAACTATGCAACGTACAATTGTCTAGACATGTTTTATCTACTTCTGTTTCTAACATTAACCAAATAGATGCTAGTTCTTTACAATAGTATTCTGTTTAGATACTATTTATTTTAATTCGCTAGTAGATATATTTATCTAAACAAACTCTTCCAGTTTTGATTAACATTGATAGGAAGTGAGTAAAGATTTTAATTTGTATTAGGGAAAAACATATATAATCATAAAATATTGTTGTAAACGAGGAGATCTAAACAAGTATTGGTATGCAGGATCAAATAATTATGATCTAAACAAAATGATTTGTGGGCATTCTCTTTGGAAACAGAAGGTTATAAAACACAGTTTACAAAGCAATTGTGAGGCGAGGGTAGAGTACAGCTCCCTACTGCGGGCAGGGTTCCATTGGACCGAGGAGGAGTCTAAGACTCCTGCAGGCTTAACAGCTTTTGTACTCCCCCCAGAAGGATGCAAGCAAAGCCATGACTTTCGCCTGGCAGGCCTGGACTCTGCAGGCTGGTGGTGCTAGCCAGAAGGGCCTACCTTGGGCACGGTGGCACCTCAACCGCAAGGATTTACCAGGTTTCAAGATGTCCACCAGCTGGCTTGTCCACTTAGTGCATGTCAGATGATGCCATCTGCGGTTTATTTCTTTGTTGGAACCAAATAAAAAAAAAAATGTAGCACTGAATTAAGTGAGAGAAGAGAAGAAATGCATTGCACAGCTTATCATCTCTAATCACTTTTCAGTAGCAAATCATTAATTAAATGGTTAATTTAACTACATAGCAATCAACACTGGTAGTCAGTATGGAGTGTCAGATTTAGTAAACTTAGATTTTACAGAGGCAGAAAGGGATATGACTTGGCATCTGCCTAACAAAAGATAGGATTCACCACATCCACACTAGTCATGAGGCCCCTCAAACAGAAAGCAGACTCCAGCCTATGACAACATCTTCAGAACCAGACTATGAAGGTACAGCGCTGACAGGCCAATTTCATGAAAATACAGAGTTATAATATTCTCTGTTAATTTAACACAATCAATGCATTGGTAAGGCCAACAAAAAATCGATTAATTTTTTTAATCTGGCTGTTGGAGCAGATAATAGCTAGTTACATGTGTAAAAGTGATCCAGACCAGGGAATCTTATGAGGCTGAGTGTCTTCAACTTCTCTCTGACAGACGGATTTACAACATTTTGGGGAAGGATCCCACACCAGCCCTCATTGTGAACATTAAACCCTAATAGAAGAAACACTCATCAATGGGTGGATTGCGGGTAATGAAGCCTGCTTTCTATGCAAAGAAGAACCAGTTATCCCATATTTCCATACACTGCCTAAGGTACACAAACCTGCAAGACCCCCACTGGGAAGACCAATAGTCTCAGGAATTGGATCGTCCTGGAAACATTGTCACAATTCTGTGATTTCTTCCTAAGACCAATAGTGGAAAAGATGGCCTCGTTCCTAAAGGACACCAGATAGGTGCTTAATTGTATCAAGGATATCCCTTTTGATCAGGACAAAGAACAGCTAGTGGTTTAGATATAGAATCCCTCTAAACAAACATCCCATGGGGGAAACATTACGGGTCAGTGACAGCATCCTTTGTCAGAAGGAGTGACATTACCAGACACCTAGACCCTTCATCTTTAGCTTGGCCGAATTGGCAAGTACAAAAAATTATTTTCAGTTTAAGTACACCTTGTACTTACAAACTCATGGTACATCTATGGGGAGTACATCTGCACCAACTTTGGCATGTTTGTATGTCTCAGAATTTGAGAGACTACACATTTACTCCCCAGATAATCCCTTTCGGAAATACAACAAACTTTGGTGTCATTTAATTGACGATGTCTTCCTGATCTGGGAAGGAAACATGGAGTCAGTACAATTATTTCTGAGTGTTTGAATAGCAGAAACCCCTACTTGTACTTTACCTCAACCTCAACTAAAGAGTGTCTCCCGTTTCTGGATCTTGAGATTAAACCAAGGGAAGAAAGACTGATAACGGAGGTATATCACAAAGCCACAGACAGGAATAGTCTCTTATCATATGAGAGTTTCCACCCAAGATCTTTGAGGGAAAAACTACCGTACGGGTAGTTCTTGCGCCTTCAGAGGAATTGTTCCAAGGTAAAAGAGTTTAAAAAAAGAGGCAGGGATGCTGAGTATCAAACAAGAGGAGCAACACTACCCTAGCAGGGTGATCAACAGATCCCGAAAAAACGCAAGAAATGCTGAACAAGAAGCACTTTTGGAAACCAATGCACAACCAAGTACCAACAGGAGCATTTGTGTGTTACTTCCAGTACAGCCTCAAACCAGTTGAAAAGAATTGTGAATAGAAACTGGTGCATCTTGAATTCAAATGGTTTGGGCTTGCAGAACCCCATGTTCGCTTTCAAGAGAAGTGCAAACATCAAGAAAGTAGTGGTACACACAAGACCAAGAACTCCCAGAATGGGAATGGAACAGAGACTATGGAACCTCTCACCAGTAACGCGTCACCACCCACGTGGCTCATGCAAGGCATGTCCCCTCACTTACACCACCAAGACAGTGGACCTAGGAATGAGATACCCATGGAGTTTATCTAATCACACAACGTGCTACTCCGAAAATGTAATCTACCTCATTAGATGCCCATGTAACCTATTATACATCGACATGACAACGAGGTAAGTAAAGACTAGAAATATAGTGCACATGAGCAATGTTATATGTGGAAAAACTATCACTAGGCTCACAACATATTTTGAGGTGATGAAACATTCAGTGAATGATCTTCACTGGTTGGTGATCAATAAAATGTACATGACAACTGCCAGGATGTAAAGCAGTTCCTGTTTAGACGGGAGCAGAGATGGGTGTATAGACTCAAAAGCAATGAGGAGGGACAAAACATGAGATTTCATGGCGTTATGTGAGCAGAACCTAAATAGTAGTCATACATGGGAACCCAGCTAGACACACCTTACAGACAAAACCCCACTTGTAAGTTAAATCAGAGAGAGGAGTGAGGTATGGACCAACAAAGGAGAATCACAGACATACCTAATTAACACTAATAAGGGGACGCAGGGGGCTGTCCGTTAGATGACAAGACACATCCTGAACATAAGTGGTAATTTGGAATCACAGTAACAGATGAGCCCCGGTCCATGCTCATTAGAGGGAGAACAGAATAAGGGGATGGCCCACCAACAAATAAAAGCAAGGTTCTCCCACAGGAAAACCATATTATCCTGGTAACAAATAATAAAATAATCTACGGGAATAACTGCTTTTTGTAATTAATTTATCAGAAAGAGATCATCTGACTTTCACAATGTAGCAAACAAATATAAAACTAAGTCCATCAGACTTGAGGCAATAACAATATCTTACAGTTCCAAGATGGCAGGCCCTTGGGACTAAAATGGAGTATACTGATTGGCGCAACATGCCTGATCATGTAGTTACATCACCACTCGTCAGGGGGAGCATGGGTAGAGAAGCTAGCCACAGCTCAGGTTGACCAGCAGGGGGAAGCAAGTGACAGGTGATGGTGGTGTCGAATCCCTTGACAAAGTAAGTGGGGAAAATAAGAGAGTGAAAGAGTGAAGGTTCCAGCAGAGGGCAACATTAAGCTAGAGTATGGTTGAGAGAGAGGGAAATGTGTTTCGCACCCGTAGGGGAGGGTGCCTTGTGCTTTCTATGTGCTTTGGGAGATGTACCTGACAGCAATGAGGACATACAGCCCTTTAAGAATGGAAAGGGAGTGCTTATTTACATATACCGGGGTACGAGTGTGCTGGAAATCAAGAGGGCCATGACTATCTAACTGAGTCATGACATGCAATAATAATGCGCTGAGAGATTGGTATTCACCAAGGGGGGGATACAAGGTGACATTACGGTGCCGCACGATTATTGATCTCCTGAGGGACTAAAGATAAGGCAGCATGAATGAATCTGGTACATGAATGGGTGTTATGAGTAAGTGGCACCACTCCAGAAGCAAAGAAAATGGCAGAACGATGAACATGAATAAAATTGCTACCAACCCATAAACGGGGGTCATTACCCCATAGGGAGAAGCCATTTGAGAGGAAGCCCAAGGCTAGACAGGGACAACTTTGTATGTGATTGTGGCGACCAGAAGCAACATTTTAAAAAGGGAAATACATCTCCCCATGAGTAGCCTAACACCTACATATTTTAGGGGGGACTAACCTAAGTACCATTGTCTGTTCATAGCAGAATGTGACTAGAGGTTGATGCACCCACTACATCCCAAGTTTGTAAAACTCAGGTAAGATAAGCAGAGTGGAAACAACATCACCAATGGGAATGTTTCTCACCTTGACCACTGATTGAGAACTGGTGTTGAAAGGGGTTGAGGATAAAACCACATACGTTTGTGGACTGAAGTAGATATGATATTATCTGACTTTCTAACAGACAGTCTTTTGTTTTACAGGCATTCCCTGGGTGTTACATGAGGACACTGGAGTAGCCAAAAACATTCAACACATCATTTACAAATAGGTAATGGGGGAGAATTTGCAAAACAAAAAAGGTAAGGATCCAGTATCCTGAAGAAGGTTAAATGACCCGGCTAGCCAGAGGAAGGGCAGAAACATGTTGATGAGAGAGGGTACAGGACATTAACTTCCTGAAGTTTACATTAACATTTATATTTTAACCATGTCGGGGGGGCTGAGAATAAAGATTGGAGTGGGCACCCACCTAGACAGTTTTCAATTTTAGTTGCACAAACAGATCCCTGATAATAAGAAGAGAGTATGTCTCAAAGAACACTTTATTGCTCCGCTCAGGATGTTGGTCTGTACCTGGGCGTTGAAGCATACTCAGTGATGAAGCATGCCACTATCTAGTGGGTGAGGGCAATTTTGAAAAACCAACATGGGTTCTATACCAACTTGAAAGGAGATATCAAGCAGTGAGACTTCCCCTGTACCCTCTTTTTCTTGTGTGTTAGCTTCAGTTACATGACATGACAGAGTGAGGTTAACAAAGCGCTCCAGATCATCAAGGACAATTTGCGGTCCAGGGGTTTTCATTAACAATTTAATGTATTCAAAGAGTTATAGTCTAAGTTAATTTCAAGTGAACAAATTAGACTACTACAGATGGATGCACTGACTTACAACCAGGAGTACAGGAATGGAGCCTGGTTTCTCTGATGACAGTCATGTGATAATCTTACACTTGAGGGACATTTACAAGTTTCTCACTGGCTCAAGTTTGGTGCCCAGCCTCCCAGCAGATCTAACTAGCGTCTTGCATTCCTGGAATTATTTTGTCGCCAGTACTCTTTTCGGCCTGGCTTATCTGCGCTCACTTTACTACTTCACACTGCTTACCTGTCTTTGTTCTTTTTCAATATCTTGTTCTCTGTTTTGAAGAGCTGGGATTCACCATTTTGTTCGAAAAAAACAACTTCTGTTTGGAGTAACCTCTTTGGCCACATCCGCTGGCTCATTAGGAAACTTTTTATACTTTGTTTAGTTTAGCTTCTAGAATGATCCTTCTGCTTTGGTTTGTTCACCACCTTTTGCACTGTTAAGGCAGCACATACGATTATCACATCAGCCTTCTTAGGCTTAGTTTGACAGTGCAACTGTCTGCAGGACCTATTGTTTCCAACTCTTTGAAAATATACATATAGCAGCTTTGACTCCATCCAGAAGAGTATTTTCTCCCAAACAATGCTTTTCGCTGTTTGATGTATCATTCTATTTCCTAGTGCCTGCTTTGCGATGCTAGAGGGACTATTTCACACCTCAAAGTACACTGAATCATGACACGCTAAATGCTTTGTCACACTGATGCATTCTATACAGAAATCAAGTATTTACTGTTTTTTTCCAATGCAGCAGCCTTTTTAATGTTTTAATCAAGACTCAGTTGGAGATCACGTGCCTCTTAGTCAGGTTTTTACCAGGTTAATCATAAGCAAAAGTACCTGAAATTGAAAAGTCACTAATCCTGTCCGCATTAGGGGCCAGATGTAGGAAGAAATGGGATTGCGACTCGCAATTTGGTAGTTGCAATCCCATATGCAGGATGGTGTCCCTGACACCATCTGTGAATCGCAAGGGGGTCGCAAAGACCCACCTCATTAATATTAATGAGGTGGGTCGCAATTTGCGACCCCCTTGCGATTCCCTGCACTCACAGGGATGGTGGCCTGCTGGAGACAGCAGACCACCATGTCTGTGACTGCTTTGTTAATAAAGCAGTTTTTTGGGGGGGGTATTACAGCCCTTTTTCCTTAAAGGAAAACGAGTTGCAATACACTCTAGAAAATGAAACCATTTGGTTTCATTTTTTCAGTGTAGGCAGTGGTCCAAAGGACCACTGCCTGCTCTGAAAAAATATTTTTTGGGCCATTCACAAAGGGGAAGGTGTCCCATGGGGACCCCTTCCCTTTTGGGAATGGGTTAGCACCCACTTCACATGGGTGCTAACTGTGAATTGCTTTGCGACCGCGTTCGCGGTCACAAAGCAGTTCTGCATCGCGATGCGAATCGCAAATAGGAAGGGGAACACCCCTTCCTATTTGCGAGTCGCATTCCCATTTTGCGAGTCGGTAACCAGGTTACCAACTCGCAAAATGGGAATGTGCATCGCAATGCCCGTTTTGCATGGCGTAAACTGCGAATTTCGCAGTTTGTGCCATGCAAAACGTTTCGTACATCTGGCCCTAGGTCCGGTGCCCTATATTGGTTTTACTTGCGTTTTTTACAGCACTTGCTTCTAGCGTTTAACAGTCGGCTGCCTGTTATTGGTCTGTGGACTGGCTGCAGCTGTGCCTGCCTTATACCCTTCTAGTTATTTCTCTCTTCTTGCTTCCAAATGGCTTATACAACTGAACAGCAGCTTAACAGGGGTCAGTGGGGGGCTTTCCTTACACATTCTCACATCAGAAAGATCAGTATTTCACTTCACTGATGTTCAATCTGCTTGCTTGTGGTTTTGTGCCAATTTACTTTCAGTATGCAAACCTCACAGGAAGTTTTCCTTTCCTACTGATTAGCATGGTTATCACATATGCAGGTGTATGCTTTATTTTTGCTTTGGTAACAAGCAAACACTGGTACAGTCAGTGAAGTGCCCTGGTCCCTAGCACCTTCTGGTTACAAAAGGCAGACTAAAGGGTTGCATTATTGCAAATCTGAAAGACTGTTTAAACATAACTCCATAAACAGCATAAACACACACTTTATAATAGAGTACACAATAACCAGGATTAAGGAGCAAAAACAAATAGTTGGAAAGTTAGGACGTGGCTGTCAAGCCTACGACACCAAATCACTTGAATGATTTCAATCCCAAATGAGTAACATATGCATACTGAGCAGAGAATGTTTTTAATGTGGCACAAATAAAGTGCTCAGTTGCAATAATATCTGCAGAGATGCACATCCATGGAAACTCTAATATGTATCTATATTTGGACCTATTGGCTTTGCTACTACTTTCTGCCAATGCTGCAGAGCACCATCAGAAAACAAAAGAAGAAAAAAAGTGCCATGATGCAGCTCTTGTTGCCAGTCGCCTCATTCTGTTGGTGCGGGCGTTCATCACTACACATCTTCGCGGTGCTTAATTTGTAAATAAAAAGGTGCCGATGCTCAAAGCCCTCCTCAAACACGCGGCTGCAGCAATTAAATGTGCGAGCACGGAATACTGAGGCAGCGTAATCCTGAAGCCATCTTGGGCCTCTCCAATCCATTCAAAGCCACTCCCTGCCCCTTCAGCTCACTCTCGCAGTGTTCTACTTTCTCCCTTTGTGACGCTTTTTTGTTTTTCCCTTCATCCATCTTTCCCATATGTGTCTTTTGCTTGCAGCAAATGCTTGAGGCAGAAGAATAAGCACCGGCCCTCAAAAATAAGTGCCGGTGCTCAGCACCGGCAACAACAAGCACAAATTAAGCACTGCATCTACGCCTACTGAGTGACGTGGGCACCTTTTTTTATTGACCAATTGAATTTGGTGGAGACCACATATATCGTTTAATAAATAACAATGCTTGGTGCATAAAAGCGCTTTTGATACGGGTGCATCTGGCCTTTCAGAAAAGGTACGCAAAAATGCAAACACCAGTGAGGGGTGAAGAAGCAACGGATGATCAGGAGGACTGAGCTTGGGGTGGGTAGGGACATAAAATTTAAAAAACGGGTGAAGGGAGGAGGGGCAAATCACCATCTGAGGAAGAGAGCATCAGAGATCACGCATGGGGTTCAGCTTGTGTTTGGTAGGCGAGAAGCAGCACACGAGGAAGACAGCTAGACAAGACACACGCTTTCAAGCGGTGGATGGATACAAGTCATTCAGTCAAAACAATGGTAAAGAGGTAATGCCGCAGAGAACCATTGGCTACTTTCTTTTGCTTTGGGAATTGTGGTCTCTAATGATTGGAATAAAATGCTCAAAGTAGAAATTTAGAAAAGCTGGCCATATGAAAGGTCTAGAAATTTAATCTGGCAACAAAAATACATATTTGGAAGGATAGCTAAGCGAAAAAAAATACATTTATCCGAATGTAAAAATCAACCCTGAAGCATACTGGGTATATATGAATGCATCTCAGAGAAGAGCTGGACTAGTAGGAAGATGTTTCTGACTTCACGTGACTCATACACTCAGGTCGACGTACCTGTATATTTGTATAAAATGAAGCAAGCATTAAGTAGAATCAATGATAAAACAGTTTCAAAACGTAAACAATAACTCTACACTGTGTCCCTAGTGGCATGCTTCCATCCCTTAACCATCACTTCCTGAATCATGTCATGCAATCTCAGCCAGAGCTTACACACACATAGCAGTAATCCATACAGCGCCTCTTGTTTGTGGTGATACAGCGCTATATTGGTTCACACAACAATACCTCCAGCTATGATGAAAAAAAATTAATTGGCTGCCAACTGTGAGAATTGATTTCACCCAAAAAAAGAAAAAGAAAAGGTTTAACTAAAATTATAGAGATGACTAATATTAAACTTTTAGTAGTAACCCAGTTCATAGAATGGTTTAGGTATAAATTCTACTAATCTTGAAAATAGGTTATCCATGTTGCTTTTTCTGCAAGGTTTGCCCCTGATCCTTTTTTTGCTTCATCTCACTCTCATCCCACATCTTGTCACTATACGACACTTCAAGTTTTCAAATTTCTTATTTTGGGGAGGGGAGGTGACCTCACCCATTAACTTCTTTACACTGATTTTCTTCCTGAATCCTGCCCCACTTCCCCCCCTTTTTCTTTTTTTTTTTTACTTCAACACCCCTTTAACCATTTTCCTAAATACAATTAATTTCCCTGTGTCTCATTCTCCATTTTCCTACCTTTTCGTTGGGAAGTGGGGGTTTCTGGACCCACATTTCTCCTTTTCCCTTCCCTGTGTCTCTAACTTTGCCTTCTACCTCTTTTCTTTATCCTCTTTATCGATAACACTGAGAAAGCATTTTTTCTTTTAGTTGTTAAGCTGTTCTTGGAGGTTTCCCTTTCTTTTCAACCAAACAGCATTCTATTAATTTGCTTTTCTAGTAAATGGGTTTTCCATTATTTGGGTTCTTTATTTTATTTTTCTGCAAGGTTGCAAACTAATACATCTAGTGCCGAAAAGACAATATCTCAGCTTTCATACAAATTCTTGTTCTTTGTGTGTTTAACAATTTGAAGGTACTGTTTATCAAAGAAAACAAGAAACATTTAGTGCATACAGGACATAATTGTAAAGTTCTATAATACAGCAATGCAATTTTTAATGTCAAAAAATAAAGTGAACTGAGTTTTAGACATTCACTTCCCATTGAGAAAGAATGATGCTCGCAGCAGAGCCAGGGTTGATGTGGAAGACCATCCCACCTGACAGACTGACATATGCAAATCTGGCACGGTGCCACTCTTTAAACTGGGCCCTAGAATGCCAAAGGGTAATTACATTATTACTGGGAAATCAAAGCTGACATTCCACCCACGATCTGACTCGTCATAATGAAAAGTCAACATTAAATGTCAATGTTGCAGGGAGTACAAAACAAGACATTCTGAGTGTGCTCAGAGAAGAGGCATTTTCAATCAACATCATACACTGTCCTAACTCTTGCGGAGGCCTCAAGAGCTTTCCGAAGGGCCAAGTGAATTATCACTTCTTTAGTGTACATGTCTGAATGAAAACAAGCTCCCATCTATGTGGTTAGGGCCCAGCTGGGACGGAAAATAAGCACCCCAAATTAGCGAACCATAGCTAAAATAGTATACCAGATTTGCAAATCGTGTTTTGCAAGATAGAGAAGGCCACATGCATGTGTGCTTGGTGCAGGCAATATTTGTGGTAAATCAGGGAAATTAAATCTAAAAACTAGTTTTGATGAGTCATTTTGCACTTGTCCGTATATGCGCAATCGCAACTATATCAGATGAGTACGTTTATATTTTCTTTTTAAGTTAATAATTATTTTTTGATTTTATATAGATACATACATAATAGTTGTACTTTTTGTCGTTTATTACTATATGTGATATGTTATCAATATTGGGGTCTCGTTCCATCATATTATATGTTATTTTTGTTCTGTCTGGTGTTATTTCTTTTGTATTTCGAAAATTAATCAAATGTTTAGAACAAAAAAAAAGAGCCAATTCCAAGCGCCTGGGCCGCCACGAGCACGAAGGAGAGACACAAAAGGAAAAGAAGTTCGCTCGCAGTCAAATGTATTGGCAAACGTGCAATTATCCATGTAACAGGGTCGTTGTCCAAGGCGGTAACAAAACAGCCTGAAGGAAGGAGAAACGTAAAGCATTTACCAATGATAACAAACGATTTTTTAAAGGCAAGCCCACAAACAAGTGAAAGTGACGGGCGTGCTGTGGGTGTTGTTAAAAGCCCAAAAGACTTGCAACAGGTCAAAGCGCTTGCGTGCGCGACCTAAAACCTGGACCACTAGACCATGGAACAGGTCCACAAACAGCCCTCACCATGACCTATCGGACCAGCCCTTCTGGCACTGTCAGACCGCCATATAGGTCACTACAACTCTGGATGTGGTTCATTTTGGAAGGGGGGATTCCTAGCTGGGGCCATTTGCGCTAAAGCTTGTGCCACAGATTAAAGTTGCATGCTGAATTTGTGGGTACACAGACTGGTGGAGAAACATCCTTTTTATCTTGTGTCTTAATTTTGGGGAAGGAGCTGCGCTCTGTGTAGTACAATGCCGAATGATTCTACTTTAATAGTAGTGCATGATTCAACAAAGCACTTAGCAAGAGGGCACATGCAATTGCTTAACAGGGAAAATGCTTGCTCCCTGTTGAGAAGTTTATGTACTGCTCCAGTCACATTCTATCAGTCCTGCTGAGAAGCACCGCACTGTTGTAATTAGAAGTGAAGCAGTTCTGCTGGGAAGTGATGATAGCGTCCAATAATTGAGGGGCAACCCGACTCAAAAGTGCGAGTACTGCTGCTTCACAACAAGTCTAGAGAGAAGTGCACAGACAAGACTAGCAGGGTGTAAAGTGCTGGTACTATTCAACACCAGTATGCAGCAATACAGAGAAGTGCATAGTGCTTAATTTGTGCTTGTAGTTTCTGGTGCGAGGCACCATCACTTATTTTTGAGAGCCGGCATTTATTTTTCTGCCTCCAGCATTTACTGCATGCAAACCACACATATGGGAAAGACGGAGGAAGAGAAAAACGAAAAAGCGTCACATAGGGAAAAAGCAGAAAGCTGCAAGAGTGAGCTGAAGGGGCAAGGAGTGGCTGTAAATGGATTGAAGTGGCCCGAGATGGCTTCAGGATTACGCTCCTTCAGTATTCTATGGATGCACACTTAATTACAGCAGCCTTGTGTTTCAAAGGAGAGCTTTGGGCACCAGCATGTTTTTGTTTATAAATTAAGCACTAGAAGTGGAGGCAATGTCCTGTCAAAGATTTCACATACCAATGAAAGCTCCAAGTACTGAACAAAAAAACATAGTGGGACATTTATTTGAGGAGCTTAAAATATGAGAGGACTTTTAGCGCATGAGGCAAAATACAGACGTACCTGCAGGAGTACAGATTGTAGAAGGCCCTTTTAACTTGGGTCGCCCAACAATTGGTGGCCTAAAGGTGATGGCTCACCTCGACCTACTGGAGTGGCTGCTCTGAGGATAAACAACTGCTCCTTGGACATGGTTTTCTAGATGGCAACTGCCCCCATCATTCAATGTTTCTCCCGGGCATTCCGGAGGCTTGTGGCCTCATCTGCAAGGGAGCATCAACCAGCAAACCCCATCCAGATTCTGAACAACTTCAGCAGTGAGCCGGTCACAGATCTGTGACTTGTAGATGTGTGTTTAATGCTTAAATCAATAAGTTAAAATATAGTCTTGGTAGACGGCTTTACGCATCGGGGCACAGTGATGGAAACTGAATCCTGGGACTGAACGTGAGTCAAGGGACCTGTACCGTGGCAGGCAGAATGTTTTGGCTACCTCTGGTTTCAGTAGCCAAGCATGTACTGATAATATGTAGACATCACCACTGGGGCTGGCTACTGGTCAGGCCTGGGTCTAAGCCACTGCAATAATCTGTCTGAGAAAGAAGTATAGAAGGAGAAAATAGGCCCTCTGATAAACCAGCAACAAAGCAGCTGCATTTTCCTCAAGATGCTGTGCTGAAAAACATCCAGATAGAGCCTTAATATGAGCACGGGAGGAGAGATTCTCACCCACCTTAACGTCATGGCTTCTTAGGAATGTCTACTGGGCAAAAAAGTACCAGTACTACCTAGAGTAATCGTACCCACAAATCAGCATCTTGGTATTGCTGCTGTGTGACCTAAAAAAAGGTGCATTGCATTGACTGATGATGGACTTCGGTCAGACAGATAGGGATAAATTAGACCTAATGGGTTTCCATCATCAATGCTCAAAATACTCGAGTGTCGCTGCTACGGGTAGTGGAGCTTTAGGAATGGTGCAAGGATGTCGGGCATTACAACTAAAACAAAATTTCTTGACTTTTAGTGTCATTTGGTACCCCAACCAATGCCACTGTCCTACTTTGGCTGCTGCATGGACCACCCCATTAGACATGACCCAACTGGTATAGAAGCTCTACTGAAAATTGTAGTCCTGGTTTATTTAAAGTATATTAGGCCTGCTGAGCAGGATTATACCACCCCCCATTAAAGTATAGCAGATTGGTTGAGTAGGGATAAGTCTAAGGCAGAGAGATGTGCTGGTACTCATGCATTAGGCCGTGTTGAGTTCGTAAAGCACTTGTTACACATGCAGCCTATTCATTTTCACCAGGAGAGCCCTCATCACATTCCTACCGTTTCAGTCAATGGTCGGTTCTCAGAGGAAATTATTTATATTTCCAGCATTATTGGGATGTGAGAGTCGGATGGGAATAAACATAGTTGCTATAAATCCAGGTTTGGGAGTTAAATTAAGTGCGGTAAAAAGACAGGAAATATAGGGTGGGGCAGAAATGGGGTGGAACACGTGACTGGCTCCGCAAAAATAATTTGGGCACTCCGCTCATATTTTTTTAAAACAAATTAAGCACTGACTTAAAGTTAACTTGATAAATGACACAGAATTAGTACTAAACAAGACTCAACTCAAGAATGAGGAGTGCAAACACCATGGCAAGCACACAAAATGTACCAAATATAAAAGCATTAATCCAGAGGAAAAGTTATTTGGTACAGCCAGATTAACACATGCACTGGGTGAATGCTTGCTGCATAAATTTTACAGCAAGATAGAAGATCTGTTTCTTTTGAAAAGGTTGAAATTCTGCTCAAAAACAACGAAGGACTTCGGAAAAAGAAAGATAAATTTGAAGAATTTGGAAATAACTAAAACAGCATCTCATTCTATAAAGTAAAAAAAATGAGTTTCACACAAAAGGATAAAACTAACCTAAATTATGGGAGTAACATTTCTAAGTCAGCGAAAGACCACCTGCACCTGCTTGCCGTCGGAAGCACTTTTCATGCTCTGTTTAAGGGGGATATAATTTTAGCAGCCATTTTGGTGTCATTATGTCTGGATTAAATTTTTGGAATAGAGCGCGAGGAGTTCCACCAGCTGCGCCCCGAGCGGAAAAGCAAAGTCAGGTAAAACGAGCGCCTCTCTTGAGTGAGCCACGAAACCCCACAAGGAGGCCGCCATCTGTCCCCTTCTCCCGCCGCACCGACGGAACCCGGAGCCTGGCAGACGAGCATCTGGTGCGCTCCATGCAAATGACACCAGTGGCAGGTAGGCGACGCCATTTTCATCGGATTTCAGAAAGCCTAATTGAGAGCAATTCATGAATTCACGTTTTATTGTTCTTAGCATGTTTATTGAAGTTTAAAATATGGAGAAAAAAAACATTTCACCCAAGATGCAACATTCTGACAGGGGCAGAGAGGATTAGAGGGTGTGTGTGTTTGTGTATGTGATGTCATGGCGCAGTGCTGACACGTGGCCAGGCAACAATAAATAGTGGAGCTGCTAACATCTGCTGTAGACATGGTGTCCCATTCCGTTTCAATCATAATTGAGGTAAATAAACTGTTTGTGCCTGCCTAAGGCCTGGTCCAGAGGACAAAGAACCAAGCATCAATCTTACCTTTACTTTTTTTTACCATATTATAAAAAATCAAAAGTCCTTTAGGGACAAGTGATGGTGCTGCCGAGAGAGGGTTCTGCTATCTTTGCAACCCTTAGGTTTAGTGGATTCTGGGTAGGAAAGTGACCCGCTACCACAGGAAGTGGTCATTACAGGGACGGCTAGCCGCGGGGACTAGCAGCCCATTGCCCACTGTCACCCTCACCCTTAACGTCCCCTAAACCATATTTAAGGGGCACCAGAACCTTAGTTCCTACTTACAAGGAAGAAGAGGCACCAAAAATATATCGTCACCAACAACAGGACCTGGACTCCAGCCACAGAGGAAAGACAGGAAATAGAAGTGACCTAAGGAGACCACCATCGGAACTGAGGGGCCAACGTGTGCCCAGGGTAAAAGCTTGTGGGTCCCAGGAAGAGGGACCCCAGTGGACACCAAGAATCCAAGAAAGACTCCCCCGACTGGTGGTACCAGTCCCATGTCAACTGCAGGAGTAAAGGCAGTGCTGAAGTCGAAGAAATGCGACCTAACATGCTCCTTGTGAGTGAGCCTAAAGAAACTTAGTGTCCGGCATCCAAAGGGTGGGAGTGAGGCCTCTGCCATGTTTCAAGCCTCTACTCACTGCTGGACAACCCCCGCGGTAGAAGTACCAGCAGACCACCTTTGCAGGTCCCAAGGCTTGTCTTTTGCCAATCCAGAAACCGACGGCCACTCCGAATTCACTGACTCCTGAGCAGACCCACAGCATAGAGACTGACGTCGGCAACAACCCCTCTCCTGTGGTTCTGCATCCTGAAGAGAGTGACCTTGAGAGGAGCAGCAAAGCAGCGTTAGCGTGACCTGCTCCTGTGATTCACAGCTAGAAGCCACCTCTACACCCGGAGCCACTGTACGTGGTGGTGAAGTTCCAACTTTTGATTCCTGGTCCTGCCCCCCCCTATCCAAAGACCTATACATCCAAAGGGTAGAGCGTATGTCCACCCCCAAGTACCTGTTTGCCAAGTGGTGTAAACGTGCCAGCAACTGCAGACCAAGTCAGTGCCAAGGACAGCCAAAGCACCTCTGCACCCCGGCTCCACTGGCAAGGTAAGAAGAAACTGACTGTTGACTCTTGGTCTAGGGCCCCATGGAACCTTAAGTCCAGTAGAGTGCCCTGGAGGTTACCCTGCAAGTACCCGAGTGCATACTTTAATTTTCTCCACTGAATTCAATGTGAGCCATTTAAACAGTGAAAATACCCTATTTTCCAAAGCTTCTAAAATTCATAACTCCGGTTGTGTGAAACTTAAAAAGTTTGTTTTGGTGTCTAAATTGTATAAAAATTAGCCTTTTTTTCTAAATTGGTGTCTGATTTCTTTCAAGTCTTGTCATTTACTTATCGTCCATGTTGGTAAAGTGAAATGCTTTACACAAGTTCCTTTAAGAAGCCTGATAGCTCTTTGCCACACTACCAGGACTGAGCTAGGGTTTGCTGAGAGTGAATCCGAGGTCCACTACTGGGTAATGTGCTTGTACTACATAGTAAGACTCTCCACCAGTCAGTCATACCACATAATACTGCCACCTTGCTAAAAGGCGCAAAACAGTAAATGGCATTTTCTTGCCTCCACCAGGAAAATGCTGAGTATTGGACACTGATGATAGAAAATACATCTAGGCTTTGCTTTTTTGTCCTCAGTGGATGTGGGTGCAGAAATAGGAATCTTGCAGTTCTCTAAAGGCACTTGCTTAACATTAAGGAAAAAAACTAAATTCTAGCAGAAGGAAATTTCTTCACTGTCGAACTCACTAAGCAATAAGTGAACACTCACAAAGGTTAACATGCAGATGCCTTCACTTAAATGGACTGACGTAAAAGATATTAACCAAGTGGCAAGCTGGAATAGACATTGGCACACTGCATCCAATGAAGAACATGATGAACAACCACAGTGGTGGCTCTCTGTTGAGGTAGTTAAAACTGAGTATTTGGCAGTCACATAACTACACAGTACTAGCCTCAAGCCAAACAGAAGAATGTGAGGGGAAAACGCCTTGTGGCTAAGAACCACTCGAATACAATATCAACAGTCTAAATTTTAAAAAAATATGTAAAGTTGCTGGGATTAAGTAACAGCAGGCACATTCGCTAAACGTAACCCTTTGTTGGGGTACTTTACACAGTGTACTAAGTGCCTACCGAACTGGACCCATGGGCTATTGCTCATCATCCATTAGCCATTTCAACTCACGACTTTTGTAGGCTTGTGCTCAGCGGCACAGGAGAAGGTCTTCACCAGAGGATCAAGCAGGAAAAAGCGACCTGAAGTTTTCAGGGCATGACGACCACAGACCTCACAATTTGAGGATTTCCCTGCGTAGTTGGCAGGAATGTGTACGGTGTAAAGATCTAAACAGGATGCTGTAACTGCATCACCACAAAAGCATAACAACTTGAAGCCATGTAAAGAACCTTTCACATTGTTGAGCTGCTCATGCCCTTTGAGTGTTTTTCAGCTTTTAAGTTTGCTAAGTGTGACGTAAACATGTTCTTTCATTTGTCCAACTGTCGAGCTTCGATGGCTCCACAAATCTCTCCTGGCAGTCCTGCGTTTTCCTTCCTTCGTTTTCCCAAGAAGGGACTTTGTGCCACATGGAGAGCACAGAAATAGAGCTCTACCAAAAGTTGAACTTTTTAAGTGCTTTAATCTTAGGACTTACAGGATGTGAGACACTGCACGGGCTGCTCTTGTCTTCCTTGTCAAACCCCGGAAGTGCCAGGAAAAACTATCCCAGCAGTCACTGTTCCGCAAGAGCTGCATGTGTTGGGAGACAATTGTCATCAACACATTCATTGAAGGATAAAATGTTGCTTTATTCAGGAGCAAGGTGGCTCTCATTGCTCAGACCTTTGGCTATGGCACACACCTTAACATGTCCTAAACAACAATTAGGCAGAGAATAACTATCTCAACCCTCTACCCCTAAACAATTGCCCCTCCTAAGGCCTACCTCTCAGTTCATGTTTCCGCCCACCTCTCACTCTCCCTGTATTCTTTCTGTTGGACTGTTTACCTATTAACCTAATCTCTTCCTTCCATTCCTCACCATTGTCTCGTACACCAGTCGTCCAACACCCCAGTCCCATTTTCCAAATAAACTCTGCTTCCCAAAAGCGACAGGTGCCTGGAGGAACAACAGGGAGCAATCATACACCACATCTTTCTGTAACTCTCACCAGTTCATCCCCTTCAGCCTTGCAAAAAGCCAACATCTCCTTACTCTCTTGGTCACAGCCAGCTTCTTGCCACCTCTCCATACCCTTGTGGGAAGCTAGTGCATCTAACTGTCCCAGATTTTTTTTTTACTACTTTAATCAATCTCAACGTAGTAACTCGTACCAGGTTGTTTTCCCCCAGGTGAATCAGACCCACATATGGACACAGTCATTTGTCCCTCAGTTACCACAAAGTGGGCATTAACTAAGTTCACTGCCCGCCTCTAAAGCCATATCATTCCATGATAGAGTGGCCACAAATCCATGTTTTCCTAGCACTCCTTTTGGACCTATCCAATAACAAGAAAGCATCTTCAGTCCTCAGACCAAGCTCCCTTTCCTTCATGGCTTAACTTGATTTACACAATCAAAACAAGGAACGCAGGTATATTATTTTGTTCCCAAAAGACCCCTCACCCACCAACCTAGTTGGTGGCATGCTTCATCACAGGGTCCCATTCCGGGTGCCTAGCACCTCCGGGGTGTGCTTCCACACCTGATTACAGTGTTTTACTTTACAAGGAGCTGTGCTATTATAAAAAGATTCACGAGTTAATGGCGAATTATACAGGCACCAGTCTTAGGGAGCTGATGCAAATAAAAGTAGATCCTGAAGAAAGCCATATTGACCCCTTTGCGGCACACGGATCAATGGCTGAAGCATGTTGACGTTAAATTAGATGTAGAAACACATCATAGTTCCAAGTACATCATCACACATTGTTTTTAATTTTGTCCGAGAACACATACAATAAAAGGTGAACATGTACAAGGGCGCCCTTTAGGCAGTTTTAAATAACACTTTTTTGTGTTCCTAGTTGATGCACAGAACATACTTCAGGTGCACACACAAAAAAAACCTCTGACCTGCTAAGGTGTAATCAGGCATGGAAGTACACCCCAGAGGCGCTAGGCACCCAGAGTGGGACCCCGGTGATGAAGCATGCCACTAACTAGGTTGGTGGGTGAGGGGTCCTTTACAAAGGTAAAAAGTGTTGTTTGGTAACACAGAGGCCCCTTCTCACTCTCTCTTGTATTGATTTACATGAACTGATTTACACTACATCAATAAAAGAATGGTATCTAGACCAAGATCTAACTTTCTGCAAATCTGGTGCTATTCCGTTCAGCCATTTTTGTGCTACCAGTGTTCAATTTTACTATGGAATATTGCATTGGAAATTGGTTTTTGGGACCCCGATTTTTCTCGGCCCTCACTTGGCTAGTCAACCTGAATCTTTCCAGGAAGGAGATGGAGTGGACTTTTTGGGAAAGTTTTCTGAAAATTTGTCAAAAACAGCCTTAAAGTTTCCTAACTATAACTACCAAGTGGCTCTTAAACTTAAAAGGCTGGTCATAAAAGGTGTCTTAGACATCGTTAAACAAAGGGACCTCCTGGAATCTTTATCATTGGTGATGCAGAGCTGGCTTCGAAGTCACAGTCTTCTTCGTTCACTACGTCAGAGTTAATTTATCACCACGGACAAAGCCAGTACTAGGTTAATTGCTCATTTAGTTTAGGGCAATCTCCTACCCTGCACCCCACAAAATATATCCCATTGATTCCCTGTGATAGAGTTTTCACTGTGACCTTATCAGCTGTCTATTCTTGAAGACCTACTGTGCACAATACCAAGAGGGCTTTGAGGCAGTCTACGGATTATCATTGGTTGGTTTTCTTGTCTATCTCATTCGCTTGATTCATTAGTTACAACACTTTATTTCCTCTCCTTCTGTTTATCCCTTCCTGGGAACACAGGTTCTCTACCGTACTTTTGACCGGGATGTCTTGAATCCATCGGTGGCTTTGCATCGTGGAGCTAATGGAGAGTTCATATGTTTTCTTGCTCTCCCACCATGTGCTGCTTCCTCCCTCACATCCCTACTCATCAGTCCACACGTATGTACCCCTCACCCCCTAGCTGGACCACTGTTTCTCTGCCTGGCTTTTTTGTGTTTTTTTATTTATGTATTTATAAGCACCAGCTTCCACCCAGCCCCTCCACTCATGCCCCAGCCCTCCCAGCTCTCACTGCCTAATGACATTTACTTGCTTCCTCCCTACATCCTGCACGCGTGCACACACACACACACACGTTAAAACATGCTGTCAGGCTTCTCTTTTATAAATAATGAGCATTCACAGTCTTTTTATTCTTAAATGCCAGGTGGGCAATTATTATCCTATAGATCAGACGCTCTCCTTGTACAAGCCTGGTAGAATTTTACGAACCCCCAGATTAGTTTGTTTCTTACATGTAAAGGTCTTGCGTGTCCCTTCAATGTAAAGCTCACAATGCCTGCGGGCATGATTGGTAATGATAATGGTGTTCTCCTGTGTCATAATTAATGCAGAAAGACTACTCGAGCTATCAATGACATTTTTCGTCTAATCATCAGAATGAAGTTGGTGGCAGCTGCTAGGACGGAAGTCGAAGTATCCCACTTTCCTCCCAATATCCCTTGCTTGACCTCGCATAATTTGTAAGGGCAGCCTGCAGCCCAGCTCATTATGTATGGAGATGAGGCTGAAGGATGTTGCATTATTCATTGCCTATGCAAGTTGTGGGGACAAGCTCTCTCGGGGCTTAGCAGTCATTGGTACAGCACATTGCAGGGGGCCCAGGTCCCAGAACTGGAAGAGGCCCACTGTGCCTCTGCTGAGATGTACATTGCACCACTTTTGCTAGGAGGCCAATCAGTGGGTAGATTTTTCTTTGGATAGGTGGACAGAATTCAGCTGATCAGACGCCAAGGCCTGCCTGTGGTGGCCCTTACATCAGCTGTTTGCCCCCATTGCACCTTTCTATCGTCTCACTGGATCACTCGCGTCAGCACCGTTCAGCAAATCCAAGAAGCTCAAAATCAGTTCCCATACATAGAGACCATTCTGCTGCACTTATCACCACCAACCTAAATGTACAGGAGAAAGTGAAAATAGGAGAAGAAAAAGAGACAAAAACTATGTATACAGTGATGGAGAAAAATAAGGGGTTAAGTGAAAGAGGCAACACTAAAAGAAAAATATCAAGGAGTAGCCTAAAGGAAACGTCATGAAAAGAACTAAACCAAAAAAAAAAAACAACGGGAAGAAAATGGCAGGAACATACACAAATAACGGATTGTGATAGAGGATGCAAAACAAAAGGGAAAGTGTTAGACATGCGAAACAGAGTGTAAAAGTAAATGAAAAAGAATGGAAAGAGACAAATCAGTCAAATGTAAAAACAAAAGTGAAAAGAGATAAAAGGCCAATCTTCAGACAACAATGAATCAGTGATTGAGAAGAGGGGACGTGAAGGAGATATAAGGGAAAAGGATGATAATAAACAGTCTGCTTCAGTCTCTCGGGTTAAATGGGGTGGGATGCCAGATGGGATGAATGTATTTATTTCACTCTGCAGTTCACTGGCTCTAAACCTTGTGAGATAGTTCAGTGGGTTAACACTCCGACTCAAGAGACCTACGTGCAGCATGCAGGTGCCAACAGCATTCAGAAAACACAATGGGTTAGTGCACCTACTGCTGAAATGTGTGTTCAACATATAATGGTTGCAGGTTCAGATCACAGCGAGACAGATCAAAGCAGAGATGTGCAACCTGTATGTTGTCTACTGGGTCTCACACATTTGTGTGCTCGCTATAGAAGGCATGTGCAGAGGTGCAAGGCGGGAGCGGAGCTTGAATAAAAAGAAAACACACACAAAGGCTGTTTGAATGAGCTGCTCACGTACTGCTGTAAAGGGGGAAATGGTTCCAGCGTGCGGCGAGAGATTGGGTACTCCCGTGGGAGTTTGTGCACATTAGTTAAAGGATCCTGGGGCTTCCAATGTGTGAAATGAGTCGCAGTTTGAGAATTCCGCACAAATCACCGGATCCATCCTTGGGAGTGCGGTCGTTTAAGAAACTGACACCTTGGTTCTCGGATATGAATTATTAAACAACACGTTTAGTGTTTTATCAGCTATCATCGGGGAGAAACGCGGCAAACATCACCTGGCATATTAACAAAAGATTATGGTTCCATGACGGTGATGCGCACGGAGTCAGGAGGGACATGGCTGCCTCCGGATGGAGGGAGGGAGACATGTGTTTGCACCACAGTAATTTGTTGGGATGTGAAAATGAGCGGATTTCTGCATCACTTCTCTAAGGGGTGGCTCACTGTCCACTTATTGTATGAAAAATATAGACTTAAAAATAAAGACGAGAAAAACAAGGACTCAGAAACGCAGCCTCCAACATAAAGAACTTGCCAGCTTAACTAACTCAAATAGTTCAGATATGTTCTTCGTGCCAGCAGTAAACACATATCCACAAACAGGCTGGGCCAGGAGACTGGGTAGTAGTTTAACTCATCCCTACAAGTGAAACATGAGTTTGACTGAATTTGGGAATTTTTACTAGGTCAAAATCTGTAATGTTGTTATTGTTGATGTCTAGATTGTTGAATTTTTATTTTCGTAGTCTGCATTATCACGACTTTATTTTGGCAGTCTGCATTTTCAAGTTTTCATTTTTGCAATCTACATTTTTGAAGTTTACATTTTTAAGACTACATCTCGGCCTACACCCAGGCACGGATCCTCCGCAAGGGCAGAGGAGCTACACACCACCACCAGCACCGGAAGCTGCAAATCTTTTACCAAACATTGATTATAAAGTATGTTTATTATCGTTTTTTGGGAAAAGGGGTGGGGTCACAGACTGTGACGAGCACTGAGTCACTGTGCATGTATGTTTGGCTGTCCGTCTCAGGCCGGCCCAACACACATTCCCAGTGTGCTCTCTCCAGCCCCGCACTGTGTTGCCGGGCTAGAGAGAGCATACACACGCTCCCAATCTGCCTGGCAGTGCCCTGGCTGGGCACTCCCAGCCAATACTAATGCTGCTCTGAGCAGCGTCAGGACTGGCCGCAGGGCAGGCTGGGAGCTTCTGCCTGCAGCCTGTCTGCGTAGGAGACGAGCAGCACGGTGGTGACGACTCAGGTAAGGATTTTTATTTTTTTTATTCTCCCCCCACCCATAGCTCCCTACCAAGACCCCACCTGAGCGTGCCACCCCGCCCCTCTTTAGCACCGTGAGCCGCTCCTGTCTACAGCGCTTATTCAGATATCTATTCTGCATGCTTCGTGATGGCAGATGTTGGACCAAACACCTGATGCATCACCCACGGGCAGAGCCAGCGCTGAGGGCTTTCAGCCCGCCATAGGGAGCAGTCAGACGGAGCAAGGAGTATTACACCATCTTGGCAGAGGCATGAAAGGCACACAAGGCCCAAGGACACCTTCCCAGACCCCAGGACAAAGAATGAAAAGAAACTCACTCTGCCAACTCCTCCAGGCTGCGGTAGACATCCTCCTCGTTCTCTGTGGTTTCTTCTGAGGGGAAAGACCTTCAAAGAAAGAAAAACAACTGATAAGTGCTTTGGGAAACTTAGGACTGAGAGAGGAACTGGCACCTCAAAGGAGGAACTCTGCTGCTTATTCATTGGCTTGGTACAGGTCAGTGCTTATTGAGGAAAGGAACGTGGGTCCCTATCCCAGCTGGGCCAGTGCAAACATTCAACCTTTCACCATTGAAAACATGGGTGCCATCAGTAGCCAGAAACTGCGTAACTACAGTTGTGCGCACTATGCATAAAATAAGTTATTACAAAAGCTTTGATTTCTTTAAACCGTCCATCGCAATGCTTATTATATATAATATTTCTTGAAATGGAAACTCGCTGCAGCATTAAAGGCATCATTGCAGAGGCATGCAAGCAGGTATCAAGTGTGCTGCGCCATGCACTTCTGTATCAAACATTATTACATTTATGTAGCGCCTTGCATAAGGAGACCTAAAACACCCATGTTGTAACTGTGTTATCAATGCTATTCAATCTTCTACGTATAACATTACAAGCCTTCCCCTCCTATGTGTCCTGTTGGAACAAACACTGGCCGGTTTTACTGGCCATGCTTCATAAGTAGTCACAATCCGGGCTGGCTACAAATAAAGTCAACTCCATGTTACGTGCAGTGAAATCCTTAAATAAAATATGAACTTTCTCTGTTGTGGTACAATCTGGGGAATAGTCTTGAGAAGATATTCTGTGATAAATATTCAGCTGCAGCAGCCATCTTTAGAACAAGCTGTAGGAGGGACCTCAGTTGCCATTAGTTCATAAGTCAGCAGTCGAATTTTCCAAAACAGTTTGAGGTTTTAACGAAGTTAGGGTCTCAATACTGGACCCGTTCTCTAGTCACATGTAAGCCATGCTCAGTGGGGCGTGAGGGCGTCAAAATACTGACTTTCAGACAGCAGTGTGTTTGCATGAAATTAGGTCAAGGTGGGGTGAAAAGATGTAGGACTCGACGGTGTTTCTAATTAACCAACTTTACTCAACTTTTTCTGCGACCACAGGATTGCCATCTTTTAAAACAAGCATTGGCAAGGCCAATAGCATTTGTCTATGCAAAATCTGTTGGCTTTGTCAATGTGTTCAGAGTGAGCGCTGCCTAAGTAGGCACTCTTTCATGATCAGAGGAAACGAGCATGCATCAAATCAAGGAAACCCAGGGCACGTGATGTGGGGCAAGCCACGAAGCATCAACTACTATTTTGCAGGAAATAGAAGCTGCATAACTAAGAATTGCCATTATGGTTTGTAGTGGGGGGTTTTACCTCTATTCTACCTCTCCTTCAGGAGTTATCTACAGAACCACACCCCAGCTCCCCCTCTTTAAAAGGTTCTGCCACCCTCTCCTAAAAAGGGTCTTTCACGTCAGTCTCTATGAGAGGTGGGTGTGTACGGCGCAGGCTGAATGGGCAGCTGCATAGTAATAAAAAATAAGAATCATGGCAGATTAAACAGCTCAATAAACGCAGGGTTTTCATTTGGCGCCTTAAAAAGATATGTTGTGCTGGTCTCCAGCACATTGAAATTAGAGGATTTGTGTTGTCTGTTCCCAATTTCACTTTTTAGCCTAGTTTTTTCGGGATGTTGTATGTGCCCCCATGTGCCTGGTCGTGTATATGGTCTAGAAGCCCTTGTTCCAGCAGTGCTAGACATTACATATGACAGACACATGATCAACAGATGGGAAGCAGACACATGACCTGGTGATACTCGAGTTCTGAGTGATCGGACATTGAAACACACCTTACAACGCTGACACTGATGCCAGTTACATTATGTGACAGTGACGTTTCAGTGTTTGTGGTATGTAGAAATGTACTACCCGGTAACAAGACGATAGGTCGGAAATATGACGCTCAGATTAGTTGCTCATACAGTCAGGAGGTGAGTGGGCTGTGTGCATGTGCGTTTATACGTGTGCACTTGTGTCTGTGTGCCTGCGTGTGCTGTGTCTCAGTGCGTGAACGTCAGGTTTTACATGCATTTCTTCTGCGAAGGTCTGTGTGTCTCAGCCTGTCTGTCCCAGTAAGAAAATGCTTGAATGGGCATCTGTTTAAAGAGGTGCTTGTGTGAGTATGCATGCTTGTGTGTGTATTTTCAAGTGTTTCTCTGTAAATTGTTGGGTTCCTGTGGGTGTTGGTCATCTTATGTGAGAGTGAATTTGTAAACCTAGGTGTGCGCAACTTAGTATTCACGTGGGTTTGTGTATGTGTGTCTGTCTGAGCACACTCACCTGCCCATCTGTGCCAATGCGCGTGTGTCTGTGTTGCGCTATAAAATGGTTTCCTACCTCCAAGTGTGATTTCGATATTCGATCGATTACAGTGAACCCTAAAGCTTTGCCATTTAAGGCAGAAAGATTGTTGGCACATACTTTAACAAAGTATTCGAAGCCCAGCTCAGTTTACTATAAGGCAATCTGTTATTGAATTTTACCACCGTGTACTTTTAAATTCCCTATATCTTCCAGAACAAACGCACAAACCGGACCTCGCATTATGCATATTTTGTAATTGTATTCATGACAATTCACAGCAATAAATGCCTAAACGTTTAGACAAACACCACACGTTGCCATTTTGTTGTTATAAAGATACTAAACATAGACATTGGATCTGGTACTCACTACAGTTCAGTTGGGGTGCTTTGGGGCGGTGGTCATGATAGCAGCTGTAAAGTATGATTCTCTGCATTTACGTAGTCAGGCACAAGTACTCAACTGATGCCCAACCATGTGGAAAGACTCCATCTATGTTTAATTGGAAATATATGAATTTCGCGCTTCCTCTGCAAAAACAATATTAACATAACTTATTCAGGTAACAAAACTATTCTCGTTTGCTCTTCAGAAATAGTGTACAGTTTATTGGGGGGACTATTGAGGGACGTTTTTAACTTGAGACTCATCTATGCTTTTTTTCCACTCAAGCTGTCTCCGCTGATGAGACTGTCCTGTTTTTTGCTGGTTTGGCTCTCTGTGATAGCGGGACTGTACCTCACCCAGAGACAGCCCCTGTTTTATTGGTTTGGCGAGTCTGACTGCCGAGAGGCAGGCGCCCAGAACCGCTTCAACACTCAACGACAAAATGATATTCCCAACACCGCTGGGCCAAAAATGTTGACATTTGATGCATGTTTGGAGAGACGTGAGACAGCCCTACGGGTTCCCCTATTTAACACCTAGAACATTCGCACTCACAGCTCACTGAGGTTGACGCACTCACAGCTCACTGAGGTTGACGCACTCGCAGCTCACTGAGGTTGGCGCACTCACAGCTCACTGAGGTTGGCACACTCACAGGTCACTGAGGTTGACACACTCACAGGTCACTGAGGTTGACACACTCGCAGCTCACTGAGGTTGACGCACTCGCAGCTCACTGAGGTTGACGCACTCACAGCTCACTGAGGTTGACGCACTCGCAGCTCACTGAGGTTGACGCACTCGCAGCTCACTGAGGTTGACGCACTCGCAGCTCACTGAGGTTGGCGCACTCGCAGCTCACTGAGGTTGGCGCACTCACAGCTCACTGAGGTTGGCGCACTCACAGCTCACTCAGGTTGACACACTCGCAGCTCACTGAGGTTGACACACTCGCAGCTCACTGAGGTTGACACACTCGCAGCTCACTGAGGTTGACGCACTCGCAGCTCACTGAGGTTGACGCACTCGCAGCTCACTGAGGTTGACGCACTCGCAGCTCACTGAGGTTGACGCACTCGCTGCTCACTGAGGTTGACGCACTCACCTAAACTCATTCACACTTCTGGTAGCACAGCTTCACACAGCCTCCGGTCAGCGATGGAGACAGCGGTGCTGCTGGGAAAGGAGTCTCAGAAATACAATACCTGCGGTGACGGAAGACTGTGCCAATGTTAAATATAACTGGATGACACGCCTTCCACGAGTGCGATGTGGAATACAATGGAACGCGAGAAAGTGCAAAGGTGGAACAAAGTGCAAAGGTGGAAGCAAAGTTATAATGTGAAAATCAATGTGTTCTCACCAACGGTGAAGCAGAGGAGGAGTAAATCATAAAATGTGTCGGCCATAAGGAGAAAAATGTGAAGATTGATACTGGGAAAGTTTGATAAATTGCAATAAAACTAAACTGGGAAGATGGCAGCTAGTGGCACTGCAAATGTGTCACGGGCACTACCGCAAACAAGAACAAGCATTTTCAATGCAACGGGTCTCGCATTTGCTCAAGTTAGAGCTATTAGCGTTGTAAAGCAGAAAAAAAAAATGCAGCGCGATCGCAGTATGTAAAATGCAGCGCAATCGTGCTGTGTGGAAAATAAACAGATAAAGTAGTCCGGGCCCCAGGCTGAAAACATGGAGCCTCGAATGGTTTCAGTAGTTTACCGGTGCTGTGTAGGTGGGCTAAACACCGGAAAAGACATGACGTATGCATGCCTTTCACAAATGAAAGCAAGAAGATTTTAAAAGGCAAGCCCATGAACCAATGTAAGTGACTGACGTGGCATCGGCGTGGTTTCAAGCCCAAAGAGAGGTTACAGAATGGACGGAGCACTTTGTGCTTGCCCATAAAAAATGACTCCGACATTCTGCTTTAGAATTTAAAAAAACCAGCTATAAATGGGGTGCTGAGGGTGCATCTGTTTGTAGCCGTGTTTGTGTGTGTATACATGCCTGTGTGTGTTTCTTTATGAATGGGTGAGTGCCTGTAGGTGTTTCTAGTCTTACGTGAGAGGGTATTTGTAAATCTAGGTGTGTGTATGTGTGCGCGTGCACCACTTAGTATTCACATGCGTTTTTGAGTCTGTGTGCTATTGTGTGCTTCTGCCCCTCGTGTGTGCCCCGTCTGTGCACCTGAGTGTTTACACCAATGTGTGTGTGTTGAGCTACAAAACAGTTTCTTAGCTTGAAGTGAGATTTCGATATTCAGTTGATTACAGTGAACCCCAAGGCTTTGCCATTTAAAGTAGAAAGACTGTTGGGCACATATTTTAGCAAAGTATTCAAAGTCCAGCTCAGTTTACAAAAACGCAGCATGTTATTTGATTTTACCACCACCTATTTGTAAATTTCAAATACTTGCCAGAAGAAACACACAAACCGGATCGCGTATTTCGGGTTTGGTGTGATTGTATTCATGACAATTCACCACATGTTTTGTTCTTGAAAATGCTACCCCAAAAACAAAAAAACTTGCTTTCATTTCATTGTAGTCTCAGCGTCAGCTCAACGTCCTGTGATTCTGGACAAAACAATGAATCTGTCATCCCTACTGAAAAAAACAAGCAACAACTATGCACTATGCAAGAAATGCGATGAAGGAGGGGAGACCATCTGAAAAAACATCACACTTATGGAGCGCTAAAAAGTAATAGTAAAAAATTTTTTTTTTTAAATGAGTATCTTCCAAAGCATGCGGATGTGGAAGGAGACTGGCTGCCAACTACTGGCTAGCAGCCAGAAACTGTACTTCCGTCCAGGTGAATCTTGAGGACATAACCCTGAGGCTGCTGACCAATCAGAAGCCAGAAAATGCAACTGACCGGTAAGTATGGGGCGGGTTCTAAGTCCCTTTTTATTTTATTTTTTATTTTTATCATCAACAGACCTCGCAAGTGCGCCATGCAGGTGAAACCTAAAAAACAGCCATTTGGTCATTTTCTGAGATTCTGGGGGACCCAGCCTGCCACTTGAATGAGATTTTTGTAAAATTCCCTTCATTCTTTTATTAACTTGGCAATTTTGCCTAAGTTTACTTTACCATCAATTTCAGAATAGTTTGATAGCTTGGAAATGCCACTGAAGTAATTTCTTGCTGAAAATACCATTTAAAAATTATATTTCAAAGATGGCGAAAAAATTCCGGGTTTGTTTTTTGCCAGCCTTGACTGAAAAAAAAATCAATCATGACGGTAAAATAGTAGTCAGGTGACAATCCTACTTGACTTGCAGAAAATTACAGTCTGCTAATATTTTATTTTCTGCCAGTGACTGAGTCTCAAGTCCTTAAAAAAAAATAACAGAAAAAAAGGCAAAGGATGGTCAGAGTAGGGATACCCTGAACCCCTAGGCCTGGTGGTGGGTCCCCACCAAGGGATCAAAAACGTTTTTTTTTATTTGCAGCAAATTGGCAATGGATTAATGAATCTGCAACAAATTAAAACAAAAAGTTTTGGCACTACGCTTGTGTATTTTTTTTTCAACCTCACGCCCTCCAAGATGGGCGAGGGTCTGGGTGAGCAACACATATTTTTTGTTTTTTGGGAGAAGAACGTGTGGCCCCCTCCCCGAGCCTCAGCGGTCCTGAGGACCCCATTCCCCTAGGTTGAGGTAAAAAAAAAATAAGGAAGGGAATTTGTGCCCCCCCTCTACTGGCCAATTTAGGCCTCGGGGACACATTCCCTGGGCAGAAATGTATTAAAAAGGGGTGGGGCTTAAAGAGACCCTGAAGGCATATCCCCCAGTGTGCGTGATATGTTGAAAAGGGTGAGGGGCATGCCAACTCCCTCCATGAGCATTTATAGGCCATGGGGACCCCATCCCCATGGGCCGGTTCAGTGAGTGTGTCCCAGGGAGCCCACCCGGGGACACATTAGTTTCCCTGCCCAGATGAGCATGGGCAGGAAAATGTGTTATTTCTTGTATGGCTGGAGAATTTTTAAATCTCTTGACAAATGGGAGCAAACACTAAGTCCGCCCCCATTCAATAAGAGATTTAGAAATGCTCTCACTGGCTGGGAGCAGACTTGTGTTATGCTCTGTGCCCGGAGGGGGTTAGTTGTCTTCAGGTGGGTGTGGCCAACTCCCCGCTGCGCAGGGCCAAAGGTCGTGAACAGCGTGGGTTTGGCTGCACACGGGGGAGGGGCTGGACAACCTCTTGCCATGCCGAAGGCTGTTTAGAGAATGGGGTTGACGGCCTGTTGGGGGGGGGGGGGGGTGGCGTGGACAGCAAGCTTCACAGCATGGGGTTGGCTGCTTGCAGGGGGTTGGCTGCAGGGCCAGGTCCTGGGGCCAACCCATCACCATTTGCGGCCACAGGCCATGCGCAGCGGGGATTGGCTTTACATATGGTAATAAAATATTACATTACATTATAAAAAAAAAACTAGAAATTCATATACATATATATATATATATATATATATATATATGTATTACCTAGTGCCGGTCGCCACAAGGTAGCTGTAGTTAGGACCTAGTTTCTATAGAAAGAGCATTTTTTTTTTACTAATAACTTTGGTATCTTTTCTTGAATCTTCATGAAATGTTCCAAGAAAATATGATGCTCACTTCAGCTGCTGTCTGGAAAGCTTCAGGGTGATCTGTCAAGCAGGAGGCTGAGAAAAAGGGAGGGTCCCAGAACACGTTTCCCCATTCATTTTTCCATAGGGATTTTGAACAGTGATAGCGCCAAAACCACTGGACGGAATTACACCAAATTTGGCAGAAAGGCAGCTCTTGGTCCAGAAAAGCCCCTTCTGTTATTTGGTATAAATCTGTTCAGTAGTTTTTTGAGAAATTGAAGGAAAACGAAATTTTTATGTATAACGCAAGGGACTCACAACCCCGCCCCATCTCCTGCTAAGATCTGATTGGATGCCGACACTTCAACAAGGATGTGTTGGCTGCCATGTTGGGACTCTGATTCAGCTGAGTCCCATAAATATAGAAATAAAAAAACAAAAGGGGCCAGGCTACGGACACACTGCCCCTTAGCTTCTGTGCTGGGATCCCAAAGGGACCCCCTATTCCGGGATAAAATAATTCAGGAGTCCCCGAATGGGCCAAGTCCGGGGCACATTGTTTATATAATGCAGCCCACCGGGAGCCCCAGGACCACCACCTCCCCAGGGCTAAGAACTAAAATAATGCGGGGTGAGGGCTCACCCTCACCGCCTCGGGGACCACCACCTCATTGGGGCTTGAATCTAGTTCTGTGCGGGGGCGTGCAGCTTCCCCTGCACCCCCGGGACCACCACCTCCCTGGGGCTTCGATATAATTTAGTGCAGGGGGCGCGCACCCCACCATAGCCCCGGGGACCGCAACCTCCCCGGGGCAAACAAAAAAAATAGAAAGGGGATCTGTTTCGGACCCCTGCAGCCCTGGGGACCACCACCTCCCTGGGCCTAGTTTTGTGGGAGGGGGCGCTACACAGACCCCTTTGAGAAGCCACTGATGGCCTTGGGACCACCCCCCCCCCCCCCCCCCCCCCCCCAGGGCCGGCTCCTGCTATGTCCTCACCCATGGGACATAGCAGTTTGATGCGGCTTGGCAGCAGCTTTGACAGCTGCCACCAAGTCACAGCAGACATGACGGTCCGATGAAGGGAGAGCTTTCAAGCAGCTCTCCCTCCTTTGGAACTGAGGTTTCCTCTGTCTGCCTGCCGGCGGAGAGGCAGACAGGTACACAGAGGAACCTGCTCTAACAGCAGCTCCCTCTCCTCCCTCTGTGTCAGCAATGCAGGCTCTCACAGGAGGTGGAGAGCAAGCTGGGACTGTTGGGGCCTTCAGGCTCCCTCCACTGTCCCCAACAGATCACATGGGTAGGCCTCAGGGGATGGGGTCCCCGGGGCCAAGATCGGCCTTAGGACTGGGGCTGCCTGACCCTCCTCCCCTACAAAAAAATAATAATAATTAGGCCGGGCCCCATGGGGATGAGGTCCCTGGGACCAAGATTTGCCTGGGGAGATGGACTGCGTGGCCTCCGCTCCCCTGACAAAAATAAATGTTAGAAGGGATTGGGTCGCGAGGGCCAAGATTGGCCCTGGGCAAGGGGGCCACGTGGCCCCCAATCCCAAAAAAATTACATGTTTGGGACGGCCATGTGATATGAGGTCCACGGGCCGAGATCAGCCTGGGGAGGGGGGTCTTGCTAGGTTTGGTTGGTATGGGCATTGGCCGTAGGCCAGGCCCTGCAGCCAACACCCGCTGGGCACGGCTAAAGGCCGTGCGCTGTACTGGGTTGGGTGGTTATAGTGGTTGCCCGCAGGGCCTGGACACAGGCTCTGCAGCCACGTGCCACCGCACACAGCCGAAGGCCGTGCATGGTGGTGGTTGGATTAACGTATAATAATAAAAATTACTTTATGTTAAAAAACACCATACAAATTCACTGAAAAAACAAAAGGTTACAGGGACGTTATACTTAGGTTCTGAATTTACTCGAACGAAACTATAGAACTTCAGCAGTTATAGTTAGAGTTCTTTCAAGTAACTGTCACCCTCGCCATACACTGCTAATTACCCCAGATATTACAGCAGTAATGGCAACTTCTATAACGTCCTTAACACTATAAATTGAACATTAGCCTAAAATTTTTGTAGAAAAACCTGTGCATGGCGAGGGCGCGAGTTATAGTTACTGGAAAGAACTAACTATAACTGCTGAATTTCTATGGTTTCATATGGGTAAATTCAGAACCTAAACATAAAGTCCCTGTAACCTTTGGTTTTTCATTGATTTACAGAGAGAGAGAGAGATGTATAGGCTTTTAAACAATGATTATTTTCATACAATGCATGCCCCTCATTCAAAAAAGATCAACAAATAAAATAAGCATTAGAAAAGGGAAAAGGTCAGCAGGCCTATAGGCTTTGTCAATGCTTGTTTTCTTCGCTGCCATTTTGAGTCTATCTTCCAGCCCTGCTGCCTTTCTATCTTTTAGAGGATGAGAACTGCGTCAGTGTTAGCAGGGCTTAGCGGGATCAATCCGTCCCGTGTAGCAGACGTCTAGTCATGGAGCATGTTCAGAGTGGAGCACTTCGCTGGGCAGAGATGGATGGCTCCTTTGAAGAGATGCGATGCATGGACCATTTACTAAATTTCTGCATCTCGGGACCCGCTCGCTCACATTAAACCTCTCAGCTTCCAAGTCATTTTCTCTCTCATCCCTCGATGGTATCTCCAGACGGAATCTCTAAACAGGGCTCATGGTTAGCAGATGAAACTGCAGCCGGTGTGGGAGGGGGCCATGGGGTTGGCAGAGCATAATGTGAGCGAAGGGAATATAAAGAGATAAGTACAGTCGAATATGATGAAAAAGGAGGATTCGGTGTGTGAACTCCAGTGATGGAAATACCATTTCAATCTCTTCTGGGGCAAGCCGCAGTGATGCGACAACCGACAGATGCTGAGAATAAAGCTATAGGTATGCTGGGGCGACTGTATATGCAGCATTATTTTTGAGGGGATATTGGATTTCTAGTGTCAATGCATATTACTGGTTTGTTGCAAGAAATCTGACGCAGAAGAGAGGCAGGGCAGGGAGCCAAGGTCGCCCAAAGGCAGCCAGAACATCTTGCGGGTATCCAGAGAATTGTTGTTGATGGCACTCAGCATGCTCGACCATCAGCCACAGGGAGACCCGCACGGTAATGACGCACATAAAGGTGGAAATGCAGATTTTCATAGCCCATCCTACGACGACTCTGATTACCTCCCTTTAAAAGCCCACGGCCACTGTTGATGGATGGGCAAAAAAAAAGTATGTTGCTTGACCTGAAGGAACTATTGCTGTGAACAACATAAAACACGTCACATATTAACAGCAAACATGCACCAACCGAAGGCACGATAATACCAGTTTTGTTATTTAATGGTATTATTGACATTTTCAGGACACTTGCCACAATCAGCCACGGTGAGCGGCTGCTATAATGTAACCAATTTCTGGGGAATATATTTAATACAAATAAATTCCGTCCGCATGGGCATGTAAATGGGCATCACAGCAGAACTGGCAGTCCAGACTTAAAGAAGGAGCTCCAGATAAGTGTATCAGTTCACGTTTAAACTGAGGGTGCCTCTGGTCACGTGACGGTGTCAGGGTCTTTTTTTGCTCTCTTGAGAACAGGAAGTGGCCTAGCAAAAATGCTGCCGGCCCTAATGCAAGCAAGAAAAAAAGAGCAATCCATCTCCTGGTTTGGTACTAAAAGGCAGCTATAGTTGGGGTGCAGGGGACTCCTCATAGGCCTGCGTCTCTGTGCCACTACACCTCGTGCACCACTGGAAGCTCCACCACTGAGACTATAGTATGCCAGCTGGAACGGCCAGCTGCGGATTCAGAGAAAAAGCTAGGCCCTGATTGGCTAGCTGCAACCATACAGAAAAGTTGTAGCTGCCATTATGTTTCTAGATTTGCCTGGGGGTGGGAAAAAACGGTGCAAAAACATGTGAGGGGTCAGGCTACTGGTATCCTGAGCCCACAGGACACATGGAGGGGTCCCTTAGGGAACCATCATGGGCAAAATAATTGCCCTTGTTTATTCTGGGTGGATCCGCAGATTCGAGGATCCTCATCGGATCATGGGAAAAGCAAGGCCCTGATTGGCTGGCCACAATTTGACAGAAATATTAATGTGTGCGTTAAAATCACTGAAAAAAACAAAGGTTACAGGGACGTTATTGTTAGGCTGACGTTTTACCAACACTAAACCTTCAAAATTCAGGAGTTATAGTTATACTTATCTGAAGAAACTATAACTCTTGTTGGAAAGTTAGTTTGGGAAACGAGTTATAGTTTCATTTCTAACACTTACCATAAGTATAACTATCAGTATAATTATAACTGCTGAATTTCTCTGGTTTTGTATGGATAAAACGTCATCCTAACTATAACATCCCTGTAACCTTTCTTTTTTTTTCCGGTGAACATATATGTAAAAATAACCTACTGGCATTTTTTGACTTGCTATATCTTTGGCACCGTTAGATGAATCTACACAATATTTTCCCAAAAAGTGTGCCCAAGAATCTTGTTAAACAGGGAAAGGTTTTGGTGATCCGTAAAGCGGGGGCAAAAAAAAGGTTGGCGAGCAAGAGTGCATTTCCCATGTTAATTCCCATAGGAGTTTTGAACACGACTACAGGCTGAACCTCTGGACTGAATTAGGCAGAAAGGTAGCTTTTGGTCTGCAAATTATGCTTTATTTTTTAAATTTGGTGTATATGCGTTTAGTGGGTTTGAGATATTAAAGGGAAAATAAATTTGTATATCTAGGACCGCGGATCCAGGGAGATCACTTGCTGAGATCTGACCGCCTGCCAACACTTTCTGGGACTAAGACGAGTCCCAGAAACACCACCTACCCCGGGCAAAGAATGTGATATGTATGCAGGGGGACGCGTGTAGCTCCCTTGCACCTGGGGACCACCACCTCCCTGAAGCAAAGAATGTGATATGTATGCAAGAGGGCCCGGGTATGCCCCCCCGCACCCTGGGGACCGCCACTCCCAAGGGGTAAAGAATGTGATATGCATGCAGGGGCTTGCACTGCCCCCTGCACCCCGGGGACCACTACCACCCCAGGCCAATATGCATACACAGTATGCGGGGGACACGTGGAATCCCTCGCGCCCTGGGGACCACCTCCTCACCGGGCAATATGCACACTAAGTATGCGATGGCCACCTTCCTGGGGCAATATGCACACAAAGTATGCAAGGGACCACGCAGTACCCCGTTTCTTGGGGACTACCACCTACCCAGGGCAATATGCACACTAATTATGAGAGGGGAGCACGCAGCACCCACTGGACCCCAGTGTCCACCACCTCCTTGGGGCAATATGCACACAAAGTATGTGGGGCGCCATGCAGCATGCCTTGGGACCGCTACCTCCCTGGCGAAATGTACACACTAAGTATGCAAGGGGGGCCATGTGGCATCCCCGTGCCATGGGGACCGCCACCTACATGGGGCAAGATAACATTATAATAATAAGAGGGGGTCCTGCAAACTTTCTTTGGACCTCCACCTCCCCGGGGCAAAATACTGCTACAATAACAGGAAGGATCCTGGGGAACCCCCGGGGACCACCACCTCCCTATGGCCAATTTGAAAGATGGAAGGAGGGCCACCTAGCCCCCTCGTGGAGCCATATATGGCCCTGGGTACCACCATTACCCAGGGCCAGCTCCGGCTACCTCCCGAGGTGCCCACTCTCAGGAGGTAGCTGCTTGCTCTTGCCTCTTTCAGCAGGCGGGAGCTTTGAAAATGTCCCCTCTTGTTGAAAGCAGAGTTTTCATCTCCTTCCCTGCCCGCTGTCATGCAGGCAGGCAAGGAGTTGGTATTTAAAGCAGCTACCTGCTTGCGGGAGCTATGCCGGCTCCCACAGGAGACGGGAGCAAGTGGGACCGCTGGTGCCTTGAGGCTCCCTCTAGCGTCCCCATAGGTATGCAGGGGTGTCCTGGGCACCACTGAATATATGGCCAGGCCCTAGGTGAAGGGGTCCCTGGAGCCAAAATCGGCTTAGGGATGGGGCCACGTGGCCACATCCCTTTAATGAAATAAGTAATTGGCCCAGAAGAGGAGATGGCCCCCGGGGCTCAGGAAGTGGTGGGCCCCAGGGCATATGAGTGGTCCGTGCGCCCGCCCCCATATAGTTGTTCTTGTTGTCCCGGGGAAGAGGTAGTCCCAAGGACCTGCATGGGTCCTAGTGGTTCCCCCTTTAAATATTATTAGAACAGCCCCAGGGAGGTGGTGAGAGATTAAAGGGGGTTGACGGCTTGGCCAGGCCTTGTTGCCAACCCCCACCATGAACAGCCAAAGGCTGTACATTGCGCAGGGCTGGTTGGGTATAGGGGGTTACCAGCAGGCCAGGCCCTGTGGACAACCCCCACTGCACACGGACAAAAGCTGTCCGTGTCACGGGTTTGGGTGGTTATAGGGGGTTTGGCAGCAGGGCCTGTCCAAAGGCTAGGCCATGCAGCCGACCCCCGCCCTGCATGGCCAAGAGCTGTGCACGTCGCAGGGTTGGGTGGCTATAAAGGGTTAGCCGCAGGCCCGTGTGCACCTGTGGTTGGGTTATCGTATAGTAATTAAAATTAATGTTTAAAAAAAACCTACAAATTCACTGAAAAAAAAAAAGGTTCCATGGACGTTATAGTTAGAAAACAGCATTTTAAAAAACATAGAAATTCACTTTAAAAAACAAAGGTTACAGGGACATTATAGTTAGGCTCACACTTTAAATGTACAAAACCGTAGAACCTATTAGAGTTATTTCAAGTAACTATGACTCGTGCCCTAGGATAACTATAATCACACCCTTACCATGCAGTGCTCATTACCACACATATTAGAGCACTCATGACATCTTTTATAACATCATTTATAATATCACTGTAGCATTTGTTGTAAAATTATTCATTAAAAAACTGTGCATGGTGGGGGAGCGAGTTATAGTTACCTTATGTCACTAGCTATAGCTCTTTGAAATAACTAACTAGAACAGGTGAATTTCTAGGTTTTGTATGATTAAAATGTGAGCCTTACTATATCACACAGACACATATATATGTGTATGTATATATATATATATATAAACTAATGGTGAAGTTAAACTAATGCCAGCAGATGGGACATTTGAATCAAGCACCGCTCATAAAACTACCTGTATCAAGGCTAAAATCTTTGTCACTTAAATTGTCACTTACGTTCTGCTGAGCTTCAAAGCAGCAGAGTATTTGGGTCTCATGTTCTTTTCCTGCAGGATGAAGGCAAGGAACATTAACAAAATATTTAAAGACTACCACGTTGCCTTTTCTGGGTTAGGTTGGTTGAAATCAAAGGCCATCAACCTACATGTTGTGAAGTCTATACAACTAGTGGCCCTAGGATACAGAAGGATTTGTGGCCATAAGAGAATGCTGAGCTTCAAAGGTTGGAGTAACTAGAGGTCATAGAGCAGTTAAATTGGCCCATAGTCTGGCTATTGCCTATGGTACTAACCAAGAAGCACAAATGATCTAAAGCTCTGGATAAATACGACACTACCGAACATTGCCATCATAAGAGTGCCACATCACCCTCATGGTTGACAATATATTGGCAGTCCTCAATGGTACCAAAGGTTCTCTAAGTTGGACTTAAAATCAGGCTACCATCAACTGGTACTCAGTGAGCAAGCTGCTACATTACAATCTTCTCAATCCATGTGCACATAGGCAGAGATGTGGAATTCCTTCAGCCTAACGTCCAGGACACATTGTTTGGGGTCAAGGACAACATGTTTATTTTGTCCTTGGGACAAGTAGGCTCAGCCCCCTGCAGCACTAACCCGTTGGCTGCAAGTTTCCAGTAGCGCATTACGGATCAGGGAAGGGCAGTGTCTGCGGTTAAGGTAATATTTGTGTCTGTATCTTAATGCTGTTCAAACTTGTATTTATGGTTCATTAGTGCAAAGCTTTTATTATTAGGGTGAGCACTCTAAGAAAATGTTGTAAGCTCAGACTGCACAACTGACAGCGGTCCCAGCATAAAAATGTGTGGACATGTTTGCAAAGTTTAACAATCACAGGCTACATATAATGCTCTCTGGGAAGATGCAAATATTTGCAGAGCTTAAAAGCAGGAGTGATTATTTGCTTTTAAAATAAAATGCTTGATAAAACATTTTGCTAAACTACTGTGAAATTTTAGGTAAATTTCTTTAAGACATAATTTATAAAATATGTTGCTGTTGGCTAGTATTTCCCCAAAAATATTCTTAATGGAAAAATCAGTGTAACTAATTTTAACAAGATTATGGGAAACATGAAAATAAACAAGCATTGGCAAAGTCAATAAGTCTGACATTGGTGGTCAGTCTTTTGGTTTTGTCAATGCGTGTCTTGGTTTGACAGGGTTTTTGTAAAATGTCATTGTTGTGGGATTTGCCTGGGCCCTCACCATATTTTTTGATCCCAAAAAGCACACATTGCCACAGTAGTTCCTGGCAATGAATAAAACTACTTTATGTGCTCCTTGGGAATGAGGAGAATGGTGTCACTCACAGTGAAGCCAGCTTTTATATATATATATATATATATATATATATATATATATATATATATATATATATATATATATATATATATAGGAAAAGAGAGAATTTTAACAAAAAACAAAATGTCTTGGATAACAATTAGGTGCCCAATTCTTAAAGAAAATCATAAAAGTGTACCCATAGTATATGTCCTTGCATTAATGCAGATTTACGGCTTTCATTAATTCACAAGAATTTACAGATGTAAGCTAGGATATCATACTCCGAAAAAATATTTGTGAACTACATTTTATCACGAGCAAATATGCATGTGTAGATTTGCTCATGCAAAAATCTGTTGAGCATTTACAGGTTCACTTTCCCTCCAATCACTTTTTCCCCAACCCTGGAAGAAGTTTTACTTCTGCCCACATCAGGAGTAAATTTCCAACCTTTCTCAGTATGGTAAAAGATTAGAGAAGAGCTGGTGAAAACCCTTAAAACATACAAGTTAGTAGGTTTGTACAGACTCAAAAGGGCATTCCAACCTTGGAACTATTGCTCACCCCGGTCTCCATCCCAAGTATGTAGATCTGCTGAGAGGTGCAAAAATAAGGGAATTGCTTGTATTCAAACCCTACAAATGTATGAGCCCTGGCATAATCAGAGAGGCTATTATCTAGCCGAGCTCTTATATAATGAGATTGCTGCCATAATTTGTCTCAGCACTACATGGCACCAATGGGACAAGTAGGTTTTTGTTTACAGGACAAGTCGTTTTCTGAAGCAGCCTGTCCCATGGACAAGTAGATATTTTATAAACTTCCACACCCCTTACCTAGGACAAGTCAAAAGACTATGCATCACATGTACTCACCCACTGAAGTATTCCAGAAAGCTATAGAAATGAACTACAGGACTAGATGGCATTAGCAACATAAGTGGTATTGTGCTCATCTTAGAGTCCACTGTCGATGAAAACAATAGAAGACTCAGAAAAACCCACAAAGCCTGAAAAAAGTTAGTTTCATGCTTCACAGTGAAAAAAGACTAATTCTTGAAAGACAGAATCCGTTTTTTTGGATATATCATCTCACATCAGAGTGTAAGTGTAGATTCACATAAAGCTGAGAACACCAGGATCGCACCACCTCCCCAGAACGCAACAGACATATGCAGCTTTTCAGGGGATGGTGAATTACTGTGGTCATTTCATGCATAAGAGCCATTCTAACACAGCCCCTTCATAATCTCACCATATCAGCAGCTGTAGTTTGAAAATGGTCGTCTGAACATAAATCTGCACTTAATTACATTCAAAGAACCCTTTTGAGTGCCCATCCCATCATTAGAGAAGATGCCTACATTATATCATGGCCCAGAGCGAGCAGAGATTTCTGCCTTAAACAAGAAGAACAACTGTTGTTTTTCATTGACAGCTTTTCAATAAATCTAGTAGAAACACTGCTTTTGAGAACATTCAACCTAAATCGGAAAATGTATTGACTGCTTTTGGACTACCAACAGTCCTCAAAATAGACAATGGTCCTGCCTTTAATGGAGGTAAGCTTCAAGAATACCTGAAAGAATAGAGAGTCAAGCATCAAAAGATTACACTAGTTCCTGGCAAAAGTGGAATCTGAACGCTTTCTGGACATTTAAAACACAATTCTTTGCAACAGTGTGGATCAGAGTGAAAATACTGAATGGGAAATACCCAGCTTCCTAAGCGTACTGAGGAACACCACACTGCACAACCCAGTGTACTTGAGCATCAGTTCGGCTTGGCCGTGCTCTTCACAACACTAGCCCTGCAGTATCAGAGCGGGAACCAGAGGTCCCTGGCCAGTCAAGACTGAGGAAGTGTCAACTATCACCGATCAATTCAGTAGAGAAGGGCTAACTGCTCTCAAGTTAAAGATGACACAAGATGCTTCTCAGGGGCAGACACCAGGAGACAAGCTTAGAACACCTTCTGAATGTGTCCGAAGTACAGTAACAGATGTGAAGGGATCAATGATATTTACGATACGAAATAAGAAACATGTGTCAATGTTCCAAAAGTTGCATCTTCTACTATGGCATCTGATGGTGAAGAGAGCAACTCTGAATCAGGCTGGCTGTCAGTAGACAGACTGGAAAAAGAACAGGGAGCCCTACTTCACCGGTTGAGACTCCACCACCAGCACCTTTGGACTCAGGTGTCTCCTTACCTTCCACACAATGGGGGGTGTTGGGAAGTGACAGAACTCACAACTCACTGAGAGTAGCGCCTGAGCAATCGCAGAGACCAAAACACATTATTGTGTTCTAGACTCTCCACAAGGAAACAAGTGAAGTATGGCCTTGTTGGTCTTCGGGAATGAGTATGTTAGCTCTTTGATGGGGAGTGATGCAGTATACCACCCACCACGGTTTATACGTGGTACATGCACAATGACCACAGGCATGTCACCAATGAGGAAAGGAGCTGGCGCTCACAAGTCCAGTTGTTGAAAGTCAACAACAGAGTGCAGTGTATTGTTGCCTGGAGCATCATACATGCTAAAGGCAAAGGTAAATCATTCATTAACTTTTAAAACTAGAAACACATTAGGTGAAGCAGCAATCTTTTCATGTCTGGCTTGCCATGCTGATGTCTGCAAGATCTATTGTCCCAACTCTTTATACATAAAACAGCCTTAGCCTCCGCCCAAAGGAATATTTCACTCTCACCTCATGCTATTGGCTGTTTAGTGTATCATTCTTCCTGGTGGAGTGATAGCATTGCTAGGCATGGGAGTTACTTTACATTTTAATAGTAATCTGAGTAGTCAAACTTTACTTTGTTTATATCATTGATGCACTGTGTGTAGAAAGCAATTGTTTTTTTTTTTTTTTTATGCAGCAGGCTTTTTTACATGTTCTGGTCAGGACACAAAGGGTAAGTCAGACCTATTGGCTTTCTCAATGGTTGTTCTAATAGGAGCTTGTGTGATTTTGCAGTCTGATGCAGTGTTTCTGCCCACACCAGCGCCTGCCTCAGTGACTGGGTGGGTTTACATTTTGCAGCACTCTCTTGTGTCACACAGGAAGACACAGATAAAACAACATGGCAGGGTAATCTAAGAAGTTCACTTATTTAATTCAAATTCGCATCCATGGAGACTCAGGAACACAAATAAAAGGACATTTGGAGGTCGTGTGACAAAGACCACTTATGGCTTGGCCAATCACTGTAGTACTTCAACATCTCACTAAAAAACTACGCCAGTGAGTCAACAGTGTGTCCGCCACCCATAAAAATAACCTGTATTTGATGTCTCATGTTTCTCCAACAACAAACTTGGTGTAATCTCTGGAAGTTATTTTAAGTCTAGGGAAAAAAGCTTTAAATCTTGTAGAAAATAAGGTTATTCACACAGGCCCAAGAGAATCAGTTCAAGAGACTGAAAAGAACTGCGCCCATAGAAATAAAAACACACACCACAGCTTGCCTTGCATAACAATTGTTTTCCTGCCTGACGCCCCTCATCCTGTTCCAAGCGCTCTCCCATGCTGTGCTGGACAAACAACAATGACCACAGAGACCAGTCCTGCCACTTCAGGCTTCAGAGGTTGAGGCATCTCTAGGGGGATCTGAGGAACAGCTGGCATACAAACGTTTCATCTGAATAGAACAACAAATTACAGTTTCAAGTTGAGAACATACTGTATGAAGTGTTTAGGAATACCCTTTTTTGCTATTTCCAGGAAAAAGTTGCGAATCTTAGAGATTTATATATTCAGTATTCTAGCTTTTTGGACTTCACGTCCCTACTTTTGAGCTGCAGCTTCTCCGAGAGTAGCTGTTTTGAGCTGCAGCTTCTATTTGCATAGCTGTTTTGAGCTGCAGCTTCTCCTTGAGTAGCTGTTTTGAGCTGCAGCTTCTCCTTGAGTGGCTGTTTTGAGCTGCAGCTTCTCCTTGAGTGGCTGTTTTGAGCTGCAGCTTCTACTTGAGTAACAGTTTTGAGCTGCAGCTTCTCCCTGAGTAGCTGTTTTGAACTGCAGCTTCTCCTTGAGTGGCTGTTTTGAGCTGCAGCTTCTCGTTGAGTGGCTGTTTTGAGCTGCAGCTTCTGCTTCAGTAGCTGTTTTGAGCTGCAGTTTCTCCCTTAGTAGCTGTTTTGAGCTGTGGTTTCTCTCTGAGTAGCTGTTTTGAACTGCGGCTTCTCCTTGAGTAGCTGTTTTGAGCTGCAGCTTTTCCTTGAGTAGCTGTTTTGAGCTGCAGCTTCTCCTTGGGTAGCTGTTTTGAGCTGCAGCTTCTCCCTGAGTAGCTGTTTTGAGCTGCAGCTTCTCCCTGAGTAGCTGTTTTGAGCTGCAGCTTCTCCCTGAGTTTCTGTTTTCAGCTGCAGCTAGCTTCTCCTTAAGTAGCTGTTTTGAGCTGCAGCTTCTCAGTGAGTAGCTGTTTTGAGCTGCAGCTTCTCAGTGAGTAGCTGTTTTGAGCTGCAGCTTCTCCCTGAGTAGCTGTTTTCAGCTGCAGCTAGCTTCTCCTTAAGTAGCTGTTTTGAGCTGCAGCTTCTCAGTGAGTAGCTGTTTTGAGCTGCAGCTTCTCAGTGAGTAGCTGTTTTGAGCTGCAACTTCTCCTTGAGTAGCTGTTCGCATCAATGTGCAGGATGCAGGTAGTGCAGCGCTCTCATCCATACTCACATTCAGGGACGGCTTGAGCGCTGGTGGCACCCAGTGCGTCAGTCTTTTATGCCCTCTATAGCCACCACCTCGCAATCCCTCACAACCACCCAGCAAAAGTGCCACTCATCTCTCCATAGCCCCCCTCTCACCTATGTTTCAGTTGTTTCAAAGTGATGGTAAATTCTGCCTTTAGTAATTTACTCAGTTATCCACATTAAATACAGATATGTCCTTTGCTGCAGGCACCTTAACCCTCTGTGCTACTTCATGGCAAGTCAATACTGCCACTAGAGGAAACTCAAATTTCTCTAGCAGGCACATTAATCACAAGAGTTCCCTTGACATTTTTATTGCTGCCTGAAAGCTGGATGCAAAAGGAATTCCACATCTGGTTCTTTTAAATCATAAGTTATTGCTAAACACAGCCCCCCCAAATCCCCGAGATCAATGCCCTCCCTTCCAGATCGGTGCCCAGTGCGCAGCACTGGTCGCACCGCTCCCCCCGCACCCCCCCCCCTTCCAACTGCTCACAGGGTCCACAGAGGGGTCAGCGAGCAGGGTCACCATCACGCTTCAACAAGAAAAAATCATCAGGGCTAGAACAGACACAGCTTCAGGGCACGATGATCTTGGCTGAGAGACGCCACTTACAGGGGGCCTTTCACTTCCTGTCTCAGTGAAGAGCTCAAGCTCAGCATTCACTTCCGGGTCATTGGGTCACAGGATGAAATAGCACAAGACTACTCTGTAGTCACGGGAGGGGTAAATTGCTCGGAGTTCGCCTATATCTCTACATGAGATGTGGCACAGCTGGACACAGACAGGCAAAGTTCGACTGGTTGAGGCAAACTGCAGCGCCACGTCAGAGGAAGTCTGAGCAGTGGCTGCTCCTCCGTTTGGGCGGAGGAGCGTCACCCACCGCCAGCAGCTGCAAAACCTTTTGAAGAAAACGATAATAAACTATGTTTATTATCGTTTTCTTTGAAATGGGCGGAGTAACTGGGGTGACGTGCACTGAGGGGGAGTGCTCAGCACTCCCGCTTTACAGTGCATGTGTTTGGCCGGCCGTATCGGGCCCGCCAAACACACGTGCACTGTAGGCTCTCTCCAGCCCAGCAACATGGTTGCCGGGCTGGAGAGAGCCTGCACATGCTCCCAGTCTGCCTGGGAGCGCCCCGGCTGGGTACTCCCAGCCAATCCTGACACTACTCTGTGCAGCGTCAGGATTGGCGCATGGCAGGCTGGGAGCCTGTGCCTGCCGAGGCAGAGGAGCGTCTCACATTTGAGTGTCACAAATATTTTCCAGAATCTTGGATGTGGGTGGTGGGCAGTAAATTGTTTTCAGTTGTTTGAGAGTTGGGACAAGTGTTGCTTTGGCAAGGAAGGGTTTGCTTGAGTCTGGATGGAAAAGTCTGCGTTTAAAATGGTAAGTGGATGAGAATTTATGAGTAGCATCGGAATGTCAGCAGACTCTTTAAGTACTATGAGCAGTATTTTTGCGAGAATGAATATGAAGATCATTGCTGGTTTGTTGTCTATGGACCTTAGTGGGTGTTGAGGTTGCTCTGTCATTACACAGGATGTAGTTAGTGGACCTTTTCTATTTTAGCTATTAATAAAGTTACCTACACAGTTCAAATTGGGTTAAGAAAGATGGTGGTTAGGCACTTGGACAGGATACTGTGCGCCCAGGTAGGTTTGGAAGTAAAGTGGTGAGGTATTGTAGTATTCATCAAGTTGTGTTGCATTATGCGAGGGTATCGTTGGTTGTCAATCGTCTTCACACTCAATCCAGATGAAACTTTCTGGGACAAACCTGCCTTCCAAGTCCCAATCCATGAGTAAACTTAACAGAAGCAGGTTACTGCCTCTCTATAGCGCAATCATTTCTCTCTGCTGGTTTCTGCATATAGAACAGTATGCCACAACCCAATCTCCAACTGACTCCCGTTGCATCAGAACAGCAACAACACAACTTGCTCCATCATTCTCTACAATACACGGTTTCCGAAACAGGAACGGCGGGACACCCTTTAAAGTTTCCCCCAAGTGAGCTACTCCCACAGTGGTAGCAAAGATCCTTAGGGTTTTCCTATCCACCCCTTTCTCCGCTTTTCCTTCAGGACCCTTTTTAAACCTTTCACGTTTAGAAACACATTAGCCACTGATGGATCCACAGCCCTCAAGACTTATGAATATTTGCTGGAGGAGGGAATGTCTTCCATTTATGTATACATATGAAACTCTACTAATACATGTAATACAGAATACAAAACCGTGGTTACGCATGCACTTGTATTACGCTAGCATTTCACTGGCAAACATCACTTGGTCTACACCTAAACAAAAGGGTCTGGAAAACCTCTGCTTATCTGTCTGACCATAAGGCCATGTTGGTATTAAAACTATGGTTACAATTTCATCTCGAAACGATATACTGCTAAACTAGTTTCTATACCCTAGTGCCAAACTACCACGTATGTAGAGCTTTTCCCAAAACACTTCATACACGTAGTATGTGCCTTCCCAAAGCAAGTCATTCATAGGCGTTCCCTGTTTTTTTCATACTGCTAACTTAGTGGGGCTAGGGTGCAGTGTTTTTTCTTTTCTAATGTGCACCACCTGCTCATAAACATGTAAAGATAAAAAACGTTTAGTCCTAATAAAAGAAGGTCACACGATCAGTCACTTTGTCTCCAACTTGCTTTACAGTGGCAACAAGCTTCTAAGTGCTGATGGATTACAAACTTTCTTAAGTAGTGCAAAGTTAAGAGTTGGGCCGAAGAAGGCCACAGAGCTGGAGCAGGGACAGGGATTCGGACCTGAAGTGGTTGTCCCACGTAAGAAACCACCAGATTTTCCCCTGGCCTGGAAATTCTAGCGGTGTTCTGTATAAGATTTACCCCGGTGGGAATTCCAGCTGTAAATTGTTTCTATAGCATTCCAGAACAAGCATATGGCTTTCTGAACATACAATTAACTGCTAAAGGGAAACGTCCTGCATATAGAAGCTGCATCTTAAACTATTTATCAGTGTCTTATTGTGTGTATTTGTATTAAATGTTATCTATTTCTAATAGTACAATGTCCCTGGTTAACTGTTGGCCACATGATCTAACGTGCAGGACCTCGTGTGCTGCATGTAAAATCAATTTGCAACTGGCCATCTGGATCTTCTCTGGGATGCATGTGGCTGTAGGCTTGGTCTTGCTCCGCGATGTCCATAGAGTATGGCTGCTGTATCTACGCTTCTGTTCTTCTTACACCGCCAAGCCCTCCAGCACAGTGACATTTCTCTTGTTCAATTATATCACCTTCTGAAGACCTTTACCAAGTACAGAACTTCTCTTCCACTAGAACTCACAGGCCGTCTCTTGGAAACCACGTTTTCCACTCCAGCTGGCAAGAGCACTGGAGGTGATATAGGTCAGAAAAAAGGAAAATCGTGTGTGGCAGTCTGTAGGCTGACGCAAAGGAGTAAAGCATGCTCAGAATGAGTAATCTTCTGCATACAACCTAGGATTGTGCAAGCCTGGGCAAAGCCTGCTAGGAAACCAAAACTACAGTGTATTAGAAACTCCATGACATTTCTGCATCTGCAAAGTCTACATTCCTGTGGTCGGCTACTCGTCTGTTTCCAACATATGAAGGCACGTACGGGTGGGCACACGTTTAGTGTAAACCTACCAGTGAAGCAACCGAGCACTGATAATTAGGCAAGTGCTTAAGGTGTGTCGAAGGTTGCAAGGGGGGGGCATTCATTTTTTAGAGTTAGGATTTATTTTTTTACACAGACTAAGAAAGTAAAGAGAGAAAAGGAAGGAGGAAGAGAAAGATAGGAAACAGTGACAAAACTACCCTGCAAGAGTGAGAAGAAGTGTAGTGTAGTGGAAAAAAGCGCCATGAGGCGAAATCAAGACTAGACAGCCTTACTATTTAGCAGCCCGTGCATCTGGTAGCACTGCAACAGGCTCCTAATAAAAAGGTGGACTCCTGAGGCAGCTGTGGGATCCCTATATCAAGGGTCATGCCCCCTGTCCAGGGGTTCTGGACTTTCAGGATGCACACACCCTCAAGGGAATGCTGTATGCACCCTCCTTGGTGCTGCAGGGGTTTTGCTCTGAGCCCCTGCCTCTGTCCCTAGTGCTTTCGCTGAGTGTGCATCTGGACCTGAAAAACGTGCCCACTGTTGCTATGCCTGGTATTATTTGGTCTGGAGTTTGAATAGCACAGATTGCAGCATCCAGACTTATTATTCAAAGCTGCAGAATTCCACCCAGAGTTCCTGCTCTGAATGGAATTTTGCCACTTGTATAAGTTAGTAGTCTAGAAGAATTTTATTTAAAGTGCAGTTTGGGTTTGGACAGTAACTGCTGTGCAAAGGTTTCAAAACAAATGTTTAAATCAAAACAAGAGTTCGAATTTATAAGGATAATTTGAAATAGATCCATCCTAGACCTCATCATCTGAAGGGAAGGCATGATCAAACCCAAATCCCCTAAGCCGGTGGACTGCTCTGACCATTACCTAATCCCTTCACCCTACCTTCTTTTAAAACCAATAAGAGAAAGGAACCTCTTGTGACAGGGGGCACAAGGCCTTAAAAACATCAGTGTTTACCTTGGATCACATAGTCCACTCCTCTCCACAAGGATCAGGATATCAACAAAATTACTGTCCGGTACTCTGATAAGAAAGCCTTGCTCCCCAAAGACGTGTTGATCCTTGAAAGAACTTACCAAGAAAGGACAAATACGAAAAGTGATACAAAGAACCTGGGGACAAAAGACATCGCTGAGGAACCTCAAGAATAAAAGGAGGTGAAAGAAAAGCTACAAAAGACTTATTTTGAGGTCAAACCACTTTAGTCAAGAATCAAACTGGCAAAGCCAAAAAACGCCCTTGAAAGCTGCTTCAGACAATGACACATCACACCACCCCAACATACTATTACGTTCAAAGATTCATAAAAAGAGGTGTGATACATATGCCACCCTTTTTGAAGAAAATGTGAAAGTGGTTGAGCTCTCAAGTTGCTCACAGTGTGCTGAGCCCATTGCCTCAACAATAATACAGAGAATCAGCTACGCCATGACACTGCTCTAAAGCTGCGTGAGCACAAGGGACATTTCCAAACTACCCCAAAATTAGTCAAGCCACTCCTCTGCTTCAGAAAGGACAGGCACATATGATCTGAATAAACATCCACACATTTCCACCCTAACCATACCTGAAAAAACTACTAAAAACTGTGTGTGGCAATACAGCTCAAAAAACTATTTTCTAACAACATCATGATGGACTACTTTCAGTCAGGCTTCAGGGAAGGCTCAGGGGGTGATTAACAAGTTCGACATTAATTCAAGCATCCCATCCTTCACCTGGGTTGATTTTTTTCTCCTGTAAGGATGCAGCACAGAATCTGAAACTCTAAACAATGCAGATGATGTTCTTAAGAATGTAGATTCGCACAACTCGTCCTCTTACCCAGCAGGCTCCATCTGAAGATACTGAATGTAATGGGGACTCATGGTTCGACCCCAGTTGGAAATTGTACAAAAAATAAGTGAACTTTAAATAGCTTTTTTCTGTCCGAAACTTTCAGTATGTTTTGTGATGTAATCTATGAGACACTGCTTGACCCAATTTGTAAAGTGCAGCCACCTCCGTGATGTAGTTTATGCTATGCAAAACCAATACCAAATAAAATATGAAATAGTGTGCATTTGTTGAAGCTGCCTACGGCCAATATATTAAAATATTTTACAAGTTATAAACGCTGGTATCGGAGCCCTGCAGCATTGACCCTTACCCGCTGCTATGCTGTCGAAGGCTGGCCTTCTCAAAGTGCTGTGTTATTACAGCCCAAGCCTTATCTTCTGCTGTGTTGTCAGTCTGCTCACTTGCTGCTATGCCATCAGAGGTTGGCCTTCTCTTTCTGCTATGTTCTCAGAGTCTGAGCCTTCCCTGTGGCTATGCTCGCAGTGTCACAGCTCTGCTGCTATGTTCTCAATCTGAGCCTCTCCTGTGGCTATGCTCGCAGTATCAGAACTCTGCTGCTATGTTATCAGAGTCTCAGCCTCCCCTGTGACTATGCTCGCAGTGTCACAGCTCTGCTGCTATGTTCTCAATCTGAGCCTTCCCTGTGGCTATGCTCGCAGTATCAGAGCTCTGCTACTATGTTATCAGTCTCAACCTCCCCTGTGACTATGCTCGCAGTGTCACAGCTCTGCTGCTATGTTCTCAGAGTCTGAGCCTCCCCTGTGACTATGCGTGCAGTGTCACAGCTCTGCTGCTATGTTCTCAATCTGAGCCTCTCCTGTGGCTTTGCTCGCAGTATCAGAGCTCTGCTGCTATGTTATCAGTCTCGGCCTCCCCTGTGACTGTGCTCGCAGTGTCACAGCTCTGCTGCTACGTTCTCAATCTGAGCCTCCTCTGTGGCTATGCTCGCAGTATCAGAGCTCTTCTGCTATGTTATCAGAGTCTGAGCCTCCCTAGTGACTATGATAGCAGTGTCAGAGCTCTGCTGCTATGTTCTCAGAGTGTAAGCCTCCCCTGTGACTATGCTCGCAGTGTCAGAGCTCTGCTGCTATGTTTTCAGAGTGTGAGCCTCCCCTGTAACTATGCTAGCAGTGTCAGAGCTCTGCTGCTATGTTCTCAATCTGAGCCCCCCTGTGGCTATGCTCGCAGTATCAGAGCTCTTCTGCTATGTTATCAGAGTCTGAGCCTCCCTAGTGACTATGATATCAGTGTCAGAGCTCTGCTGCTAGGTTATCAGTCTGAGCCTCCCTTGCGACTATGCGTGCAGTGTCACAGCTCTGCTGCTATGTTCTCAATCTGAGCCTCTCCTGTGGCTATGCTCGCAGTATCAGAGCTCTGCTGCTATATTATCAATCTCGGCCTCCCATGTGACTATGCTCGCAGTGTCACAGCTCTGCTGCTGTGTTCTCAATCTGAGCCTCCTCTGTGGCTATGCTCGCAGTATCAGAGCTCTTCTGCTATGTTATCAAGGTCTGAGCCTCCCTAGTGACTATGATAGTAGTGTCAGAGCTCTGCTGCTATGTTTTCAGAGTGTAAGCCTCCCCTGTGACTATGCTCGCAGTGTCAGAGCTCTGCTGCTATGTTCTCAGAGTGTGAGCCTCCCTTGTGACTATGCTAGCAGTGTCAGAGCTCTGCTGCTATGTTCTTAGAGTGTGAGCCTCCCCTGTGACTATGCTCGCAGTGTCACAGCTCTGCTGCTATGTTCTCATCCTGAGCCTCCCCTGTGACTATGCTCGCAGTGTCACAGCTCTGCTGCTATATTCTCAACCTGAGCCTCCCCTGTGGCTATGCTCGCAGTATCAGAGCTCTTCTGCTATGTTATCAGAGTCTGAGCCTCCCCTGTGACTATGCTAGCAGTGTCAGAGCTCTGCTGCTATGGTCTCAATCTGAGCCTCCCCTGTGACTATGCTCGCAGTGTCAGAGCTCTGCTGCTATGTTCTCAGTCGGAGGCTCCATTGTGACTATGCTCGCAGTGTCAGGGCTCTGCTGCTATGTTATCAGAGTCTCAGCGTCCATTGTGACTATGCTCGCAGTGTCACAGCTCTGCTGCTATGTTCTCAGTCGGAGCCTCCCTTGTGACTATGCTCGCAGTGTCAGGGCTCTGCTGCTATGTTATCAGAATCTCAGCCTCCATTGTGACTATGCTCGCAGTGTCAGAGCTCTGCTGCTATGTTCTCAGTCGGAGCCTCCATTGTGACTATGCCCGCTGTGTCAGGGCTCTGCTGCTATGTTATCAGAGTCTCGGCCTCCATTGTGACTATGCTCGCAGTGTCACAGCTCTGCTGCTATGTTCTCAGTCGGAGCCTCCCTTGTGACTACGCTCGCAGTGTCACGGCTCTGCTGCTATGTTCTCAGTCGGAGCCTCCCTTGTGACTATGCTCGCAGTGTCAGAGCTCTGATGCTATGTTATCGGACTCAGCCTCCATTGTGACTATGCTCGCAGTGTCACAGCTCTGCTGCTATGTTCTCAGTCGGAGCCTCCCTTGTGACTATGCTAGCAGTGTCAGAGCTCTGCTGCTATGTTCTCAGTCGGAGGCTACATTGTGACTATGCTCGCAGTGTCAGGGCTCTGCTGCTATGTTCTCAGTCGGAGCCTCCCTTGTGACTATGCTAGCAGTGTCAGGGCTCTGCTGCTATGTTATCAGAATCTCAGCCTCCATTGTGACTATGCTCGCAGTGTCAGAGCTCTGCTGCTATGTTCTCAGTCGGAGCCTCCCTTGTGACTATGCTCGCTGTGTCAGGGCTCTGCTGCTATGTTATCAGAGTCTCGGCCTCCATTGTGACTATGCTCGCAGTGTCACAGCTCTGCTGCTATGTTCTCAGTCGGAGCCTCCCTTGTGACTATGCTCGCAGTGTCAGGGCTCTGCTGTTATGTTATCGGACTCAGCCTCCATTGTGACTATGTGTAAAGAAATGGCTCCCTGTTGCAGTTACCCCCCACTTTTTGCCTGATACTGATGCTGACTTGACTGAGAAGAGTGCTGGGACCCTGCTAACCAGGCCCCAGCACCAGTGTTCCTTCACCTAAAATGTACCATTGTATCCACAATTGGCACACCCTGGCATTCAGATAAGTCCCTTGTAACTGGTACTTCTAGTACCAAGGGCCCTGATGCCAAGGAAGGTCTCTAAGGGCTGCAGCATGTCTTATGCCACCCTAGAGACCCCTCACTCAGCACAGACACACTGCTTACAAGCCTGTGGGTGCTAGTGAGAACAAAATGAGTAAGTCGACATGGCACTCCCCTCAGGGTGCCATGCCAGCCTCTCACTGCCTATGCAGTATAGGTAAGACACCCCTCTAGTAGGCCTTACAGCCCTAAGGCAGGGTGCACTATACCATAGGTGAGGGTACCAGTGCATGAGCATGGTACCCCTACAGTGTCTAAACAAAACCTTAGACATTGTAAGTGCAGGGTAGCCATAAGAGTATATGGTCTGGGAGCCTGTCAAACACGAACTCCACAGCACCATAATGGCTACACTGAAAACTGGGAAGTTTGGTATCAAACTTCTCAGCACAATAAATGCACACTGATGCCAGTGTACATTTTATTGTAAAATACACCACAAAGGGCACCTTAGAGGTGCCCCCTGAAACTTAACCGACTATCTGTGTAGGCTGACTAGTTTTAGCAGCCTGCCACAAACCGAGACATGTTGCTGGCCCCATGGGGAGAGTGCCTTTGTCACTCTGAGGCCAGTAACAAAGCCTGCACTGGGTGGAGATGCTAACACCTCCCCCAGGCAGGAATTGTCACACCTGGCGGTGAGCCTCAAAGGCTCACCTCCTTTGTGCCAACCCAGCAGGACACTCCAGCTAGTGGAGTTGCCCGCCCCCTCCGGCCAGGCCCCACTTTTGGCGGCAAGGCCGGAGAAAATAATGAGAAAAACAAGGAGGAGTCACTGGCCAGTCAGGACAGCCCCTAAGGTGTCCTGAGCTGAGGTGACTCTAACTTTTAGAAATCCTCCACCTTGCAGATGGAGGATTCCCCCAATAGGGTTAGGATTGTGACCCCCTCCCCTTGGGAGGAGGCACAAAGAGGGTGTACCCACCCTCAGGGCTAGTAGCCATTGGCTACTAACCCCCCAGACCTAAACACGCCCTTGAATTTAGTATTTAAGGGCTACCCTGAACCCTAGAAAATTAGATTCCTGCAACTACAAGAAGAAGGACTGCCCAGCTGAAAACCCCTGCAGCGGAAGACCAGAAGACGACAACTGCCTTGGCTCCAGAAACTCACCGGCCTGTCTCCTGCCTTCCAAAGATCCTGCTCCAGCGACGCCTTCCAAAGGGACCAGCGACCTCGACATCCTCTGAGGACTGCCCCTGCTTCGAAAAGACAAGAAACTCCCGAGGACAGCGGACCTGCTCCAAGAAAAGCTGCAACTTTGTTTCCAGCAGCTTTAAAGAACCCTGCAAGCTCCCCGCAAGAAGCGTGAGACTTGCAACACTGCACCCGGCGACCCCGACTCGGCTGGTGGAGATCCGACATCTCAGGCGGGACCCCAGGACTACTCTGATACTGTGAGTACCAAAACCTGTCCCCCCTGAGCCCCCACAGCGCCGCCTGCAGAGGGAATCCCGAGGCTCCCCCTGACCGCGACTCTTTGAATCCTAAGTCCCGACACCTGGGAGAGACCCTGCACCCGCAGCCCCCAGGACCTGAAGGACCGGACTTTCACTGGAGAAGTGACCCCCAGGAGTCCCTCTCCCTTGCCCAAGTGGAGGTTTCCCCGAGGAACCCCCCCCTTGCCTGCCTGCAGCGCTGAAGAGATCCCGAGATCTCTCATAGACTAACATTGCGAACCCGACGCCTGTTTCTACACTGCACCCGGCCGCCCCCGCGCTGCTGAGGGTGAAATTTCTGTGTGGACTTGTGTCCCCCCCGGTGCCCTACAAAACCCCCCTGGTCTGCCCTCCGAAGACGCGGGTACTTACCTGCAAGCAGACTGGAACCGGGGCACCCCCTTCTCTCCATTCTAGCCTATGTGTTTTGGGCACCACTTTGAACTCTGCACCTGACCGGCCCTGAGCTGCTGGTGTGGTGACTTTGGGGTTGCTCTGAACCCCCAACGGTGGGCTACCTTGGACCAAGAACTGAACCCTGTAAGTGTCTTACTTACCTGGTAAAACTAACAAAAACTTACCTCCCCCAGGAACTGTGAAAATTGCACTGTGTCCACTTTTAAAACAGCTATTTGTCAATAACTTGTAAAGTATACATGCAATTTTTATGATTTGAAGTTCCTAAAGTACTTACCTGCAATACCTTTCGAATGAGATATTACATGTAGAATTTGAACCTGTGGTTCTTAAAATAAACTAAGAAAATATATTTTTCTATACAAAAACCTATTGGCTGGATTTGTCTCTGAGTGTGTGTACCTCATTTATTGTCTATGTGTATGTACAACAAATGCTTAACACTACTCCTTGGATAAGCCTACTGCTCGACCACACTACCACAAAATAGAGCATTAGTATTATCTCTTTTTGCCACTATCTTACCTCTAAGGGGAACCCTTGGACTCTGTGCATGCTATTCCTTACTTTGAAATAGCACATACAGAGCCAACTTCCTACACTATGCTTGCAGTGTCACAGCTCTGCTGCTATGTTCTCAGTCGGAGCCTCCCTTGTGACTATGCTAGCAGTGTCAGAGCTCTGCTGCTATGTTATCAGTCTAAGCCACCAGAAATATAGACATCAATAGTGCAGCGACAACGGGGCCTTCCGTGTGATGGGCCCGCTGCACCACAAATAAAGCTGTTTTTTTCACTACTACACCAGAGGGTGGGGGCTCATTTCCTTGCTTGCATCAGAGCTCACTGCACCTTTGCTACGTCACTACTACAATAGCAGAGCACAGACCTCACCTGCCACTATACTATCACAGTCTGACCCTCACCTGTCGCTACACTGTCACAGACTGACCATCACCTGATTCTTTAATGTACACAGTCTGACCTCACCTGTTGCTATACTGTCGCAGTCTGACCCTCACCTGCCACTATACTGTCGCAGTCTGACCCTCACCTGGCGCTATAATGTCGCAGTCTGACCCTCACCTGGCGCTATATTTTCAGTCTCACCATCACCTAATGCTCTACGCCACAGTCTGAACCTCACCTGCTGCTATACTGTCGCAGTCTGACCCTCACCTGCCACTATACTGTCTCAGTCTGACCCTCACCTGATGCTCTACCGTCACAGTCTGACCCTCACCCGCCGCTGTACTGTCTCAGTCCGACCCTCACCTGATGCTCTACCGTCACAGTCTGACCCTCACCTGCCGCTGTACCGTCACAGTCCGACCCTGTCCTGCAGTTATTGTATCTGAGTGTGAGCTTCACAGGTACTATGCTAGCAGTTTGTTTTCGTTTTATCCCCAGGTTTTCACCCGGCTCCCTCGCCATCACCTAGCGCTCCAGGCTGTCCTTGGGACGTAGCTCATTAAGGCGCTATACGCCTCTGGCACGCTTCACTGTTTGGGGGGAAGGCTTCTCAGGCCGCACAAATAACCTCCACATGGCAGACACTTCCAGCCCATAGAGCCGCTTTCTTTCTCACAATAAGCGCTTTGAGGCGCGTGTGGGTAAACAGTAACCTGTGTGCCTGGCTGCACAGAAGGACGAACGAGACAGACGTCAAACCACTCGTGTGAGCCTCGAACAGCAGCTCCACCTGCTATCGAGGGAATGAATACTCTGGAAGAGCGCCCCCCCCAACATGGGGGGAGCGCGGACCCTTAGGGGTCGGGACGCTGGGGCCTGAACCTCGCACTAGTTGTGCGCAGGCTGGCCTATGGGCTTCCGCCCGCGCGTCTCGCGAGACGCGCGGGCGGAAGTCCGACGCTTGGGGAACGTCGGTGGTCGGCAGCACTGCCGGACCGGTTTGGGCCGCCGCGCACTGGTGGGGGGGCATAAAAGCGCCCCCCCCCCTTGAAGGCTCTGTCTTCTTACTTCGTGCGTGGCGGCCCGAGCGGACGGGCCTGTTGTCAATTCCCACCCACCCTCTCTTTATTATTAGGCTTGGAGGAAGAGAGAATAAAGTAACCGGAAGCAACAGAGGGGACCCCAAGGGTGGGGCCCCGGTATAACAACAGAGATAGGATCCTGAAGTCCTGGACCAACCTGCAGATGGACACACCTGTTTGGGGGTAGGGAGCCCAGATCACTGGGGTGGTCACGGGGCTCATGCCCTGGTACACCCCTTGGTTGATTGGTGTTTGGAGAGGGGGCGGAACCCTGAGCATGGGGGCAAGGAACAGAGGAAGCATGGATACCGCCCCCCCTAAGGATACAGGTGATGACCAGTCCCCTGTGTGGTCCAAAGGAGGTTCAGGACAGGAAGGGATCCTGTCAAAATAATCTATGGTTACAAAGTAGCGTCTATAACAGTATATATATATTAAAGTTTGCAGTGAAATGTTTTAGTTGAGTAATGTGCATATGATGACTTGCATAAATTGTGTTTATGAATTTTAATGAAAGTATATATAAAAATAAATACTTCTTCCATCAAACAAAATTGTCTTGTCGGTTGGTGTATGACCGGTGTTGGGGTAAGGGCCCTATGGCGGCCTCCGAGTCCTATAACGTTTGCCTCCCGCGTCCGTTCAGCCAGTCCGCACCCATTATCTGTTGCCAGCCTTTTCATACCCTCTTGGCATCCTTACAGGTCCCAGTGAGCAGGTGCTCAAAACAAACACAAAAAAACACCCACGGCTGGCACGGATCAGGGCCCTTGCTGCCAGTCTCAGCATAGAGCCAAAGGAATGAATGGTGGCAGCTTGGCTGTGAGCTACACTTTCAGGCACTCTGATTGGAATGACTTCAAAGTTTCACTGCTTGCCATCTGCCATCTTTCATGAAATGTGCAGAAGCGCCCAGAAGCGGCTCAATATGAGGAAACCTTTCTTGCTTCTTAGTACCCTTTCATGTCTTCAGTCTAGATGGTAGGTCGAGCTCTCAGCATTTGTTTAGCGTGGATCTTTTCAAGCAACCTATTCAATAAACCTAAAATAAAACATATTACAGCAGTAAATGTCCAATGTAAACACGGCGATAAATAAGCACTGACAAAACAAATAAGTTACAGTTCTGTTTAGTGCATGTGCACATGGAAAGACGCAGCATTCAAGAGTTATCTCCCGAGATATACATATCTCTGTAGCAGGTGCCTTAACCCCATAAAATATTTTAAAATGCCACCCTATCAACCACTTAGGCCGGAAGAGATTTACTATCACATTCCTCCTTGTTGCCAATTCGTTTGTGGCAGTGGTTAACAAATAAACGTATAGGTTGAGGCCCAGATTTACTTAAATTTTGTTTTGAGGCTGCGTCATTTTTGGAGCAGCCCCAAGGCAGAATCTATATTGCGATTTACAAAACCACGCAAATCCTAATTTGTGTGATTTTGTGACAAAGTAAGCAACCGCAGCACATAGCACTGCCTTGCATTACCGTGCGACAGGAACGTGTGATATGGTTCACGCATTGGCTTTCCCATGCATCCGCCGATGAATTTTGACACAAACACGTTTTCAAAAACATTTGCACACGTGGGTTTGTGCTAAAGTGGTGCATCTACCGGAGGCGGGCATAACGAGGAGAAATAATTTCTCCCGATTTCCTTTTTGCATATCTGGGTTGTCTGTCACCTACTGTGATGCCACATGCAGTGACGCATGTTGTGATGTCACTTGCTTTCTGCCTAAGTTGGTTAGTCCCACCACTTCTTTTTTTTTTTTAGGACTTGTGCCCTGGCTACCATGCCCATTCAGTCATTGCACTCTGCCCAGTGCTTAATTTGTGCTTGTTGTTTCCGGTGCGGAGCACCGGCACTTATTTTTTAGGGCCGGGGCTTATTCTCCTGCCTCAAGCATTTACTGCGAGAAAAACACACATATGGGAAAGATGGAGGAAGATGAAAACGAAAAGGCATCACAATGGGAGAAGGCAGAAAGCTGCAAGAGTGAGAAGAAGGGGCAGGGAGTGCTGTAAATGGACTGAAGAGGGCCGAGAAGGCTTCAGGATTTTGCTGCCTTAGTATTCCGAGTTCGCACATTTAATTGCAGCATCCGCTTGTTTAAGAGGAGGGCTTTGGGCACCAGCACGTTTTTATTTATTTAGAAATTAAGCACTGCCTCTGCCTAACAATCACCTGTCAGTAACAACGCCACTTCCTGCCTTTGCCTCTCTGCTATAACCTCACATACGTAGAACTTCAATTCAGCACCTCCATCTTTTTAGTGCTAACATTTAACAAGCACAAATTTGCAGAACAGCACCACCTACATCAACGGTATCCAGTCCGGCCCTTCCTTTCATAGCTATCACAAGAAATGTTTCATCACAATGCATCTTCCTTCTACCACTGCCAGCATGCCACCAGTGACAACAAAAGGTAAGAAGCTAGCATTGAATAGATGTAAAGTCCATTCATGAGCTATGACACCTCTCTCTCAACCAATCACCAAACCTGTTTGCCCACCTTCCCTTCTTCTTGTGCATTGCAGGTAATAATCTGGAGCAAATGTCGCATGCAACTTTACATCAAACATAAAATGTCACATAAGGAACAATTCCCTGCCACGTCGAGGTGTGAGGTAGATACTTTTGCACAGTGTAAACTTGCAAGTCGAGGAACACTGTTAGTGGAAGTTAAATGACTGTGAAAGAAATTGTGACTGACCAGCGAACTCCAGACAAATTAATAAGCCCAGGCAGATGTGGAATCCCTTGTTTCATAACTCTTCTGGAGTAAGAGCATTTTGATTAAAAGTTGCTTCAAATTTAACTTTTGCTGACAAGTCTACAAACTCCACAGACCCTTAAGTTATTATCAATGGCAGCCTTAGAAATCCTATTGGCAGAACAAAATCCTGTGCGAACAAAGGGATGGATTTTGGGCCAAGCCACTCGGATTCTGAGTGCATCAAAGTCTAACAATAATAAACCGAAAATTGGATGAATATGGGTGAATAGAGAAATACTGAAATTGGGCTCATAATGATCTAAAAAATATTAGAATGATGTTATTAATGGAAACCCGGAGGCGCACACTGTTGTTTACGACTCCTTCAAAGAACAAAACCATTAGTTAAAAAAGCCTATGAAAAAGTAATCAGACATAATGCCTTATCAGCCTCTCTCTTTGTCTGCTAGATCTCAACAGGTCGGCCACACCTACCATTGAAATGTGAAATAGGTCAGAATCCGGTCTACTCAGTACTGACATAGTCAGGGCTTAATTTGTAGGAGTAGGTACTGGTACACAAAGTTTTGGTCATTAGCCTATGGCAAGTATTATTTAAGATGGGGTGAGGAATACCAGGGCTGCCACCTCATGCCTCTTTAATTCACCCCCAGACACACACTGTCTCTTTATCTCACTCTTGAAGTGCCCTTTCCATCCCTGCTTTCTCCCTTTGTCTTTGTTTTTCCATCTTTCTCCTCCTCTTTCTTTCCTCCTATTGTTTTTCTCTCTTTCTCTGGATTACAAACTGTTATGGAAAAATAAGTGCAGGTGCCCAGAAATATGTACCGGTTGACTGCCAAAGCTGTGCCATGCAGACCTAAACACACACCAATGCGCCATTGCTCCACCCCAATGAAACCCTTTGTCCTACTTTTCTTTATTTGCAATTTTTAATTTAGATTCATAAAAAATGTAAAAACACTAAAATCAATCAATGCAAACCTGTGCATTTGACAGAAAAGCATTTGTCACATTATCTGAAAGAGAGGGAACCGATTTCTCATAAACTGCAAGTTGGCATATAGAATGACTTCATTAACTTACCCACTTCCTTACATCTACATTTTTAGTCATAAGTTTAAACCCCCACTTTACTTTGCAAAAACAAAGTAAACTTTAGAATGTAGAGACCAATTCATGAAGAAACGCATGCTGTGTGAATATAGAGACCCACTCATTTGCAGGGGAAGTCCAGTTTTTCCAAGGCACCATCTTTACACAACGCTAACCAAGTTGCCATGACTAACCTTGGCCAGAAGATGATATCCACATGTGCAAGGCCACCCCACTGTTCCAGTAGTATGAACATGCTGCAGAGAACTGCCTGAACTGTGCTACTCTCATGATGCCCAAACTCTCACAAAAAAACAAGTATTGGCAAAGCCAATACTTCTTGCCTATGCGAGAGCTATTGAATCTGCCAACGTCTTTTAGCCATGTTGTCCACAGAGTGAACGCTGTTCATCATGGCTAAACATTTGTGGTGTGGCATCAAGTAGAATGGCGTAGACTGGAGTAGAGGAGAGTAGAGAGGTGTGGAGTGGCGTAGAATAGCATGGAGTGATGTAGAGTTGGGTAGAGTGTGCAGAGTGGAATGGAGTGGCAGAGTGGACTGGAGTAGACTAGAGTAGAGTAGAGTGGATTGGAGTAGAGTGGTGAAGAGTAGCCTGGAGTGGCAAGACGTGGAGTGGCATGGCATAGAGTGGAGTGGCACAGAGTGCAGGAGAGTGACATAGAATGACATAAAATGCTGGAGAGTGGCACACAGTGGTGTAGAGCAGAGTTATGAAGAGTAGTATTGAATGGTGGAGAGTGGCGTAGATCGGAATGGAGTAGAGTAGTGGCATGGAGTGGTGTAGAGTGGCGTGGACGGGCATAGAGTGAAGTGAAGTGTCAGAATGGAGTGGCAGAGTAGCACTGTCCACAAATGTTCTTGAAAACAAAAAAAATGAAGAAAGCAGCATGAGAAGTGGAAACTGAGGAAGTGTCTTGAAACGCATATGTTTACTATGATAAGCAGTCTAAAAATTGAAAAAAGATGTACATAAAGTGCTGCAGTGAAAGAAATAGTATCCAAATCGCAGTGCTTGCAAGCTGATGGACACTAATTAAGATTAATCCATCAGTGTTTGGTCCATGCTCCACACAAATAAAAGGGAATGACGCCTGGCATGTACTAGCCATTTAGGAGGCAGAAAAGAGCATTGACAATAATGCCAACAAATGGTAAGTAATTGGTGGGCTCTGAGCACTTCATGTTAAGCAATACCCCTCCCAGAAGACAGTGCATGGACAGTCAGCAGACAAGACCTAAAAACATCTATAAGTGACCAAGTGTATTCCTGTGCAATGGATGAGAATGTATTTCACAAAGAATAACATAATGTTACATGTACATCCAGCCACAAAGGTTTGTTTCAGGTTTGACCAGTCGCACGGTGCAGCACTGCGATACACATTTCCATGTTTTATCACATGGCAAAGAAGCACAATTGCACAGTAAGCAGGAAACCCTTGCATGGAAGGGGTTTACAGCTCAGGTATAAATTCTCCACATAGTCGGGCTCCAATTAAAACCTCCCTAGGACATGGGAGGTAGAACTAGATGAGTTTGTTATTGCTGTGGTGGACGCTACCGATTGATGTGTAGGCCCAATTTCCATTGCCCTACTCCCTCACCAAGGCCATGTCCCCTTCTCACTGTACACTCTGGAATTCTGAAAAACATTCTTAGACTGGTAGTTCTGCTGTTGGTGGTGGTACAGGAGATAACCTATTTCCCAGCTTAATGGTAATATTTTAATCAACCGCAAGAGGACGAAATGCTGAGTGGACTCGCTTGGAATCAAAAGTGTGATCATGTGTCCATCATAGATCTCTCTGAAGGAACAGCAAGTGCAAACCCTGTGGAGCAGAAATGGTTGAAATCGTCCACATGTTTTTTTGCAAGTCGAAAGCTACAGCCCTTCTTACCAGCTACTGGAGGGGGGGGGGGGGTCCAGAGTGGTACTACTAAAGGACATGTGCTGTTAAACCCTTTGATGATGCTTTTCAGCTTGGTGCAGGTCATAGTACACTAAATAAGGAAGCTTACCTGGCATTAATTACTATGGCTGTAGCACGATTATGTATTGCTTTAGATTGGAAGAAATCAGAGCCCCCCCCACCAACATCTGCCATGGAGCGATCGAGATTCTTGGTCATATATAACATGAAATCAAGTCTGTATAGACTTAAAGGGCCCAGGAAACGATGATAGGGGAAAGTATTTTGGCTTCTGTAAAGAGATGGCTGGAGGAAGCTTCAAATATGCTAGTGGCATGGTTTCTTTTTCATGTGATCATTAACAACACATCTGCTACTTTATTGTGTACTGGCACTTTCCAGCCTGCTTTTATTTTATTTTTTACACCGATGTATAATGCAGCAGGGGTTCTGATTCTGGACACAGAAGGCATGGTGGTATTCTGGCACAGACCTACTGGGCTCAAGAAACAATGTTGAAGGGATATGTCCTGGTTAATACCATCAGACTGCTGGAGGAAAAATTTATTAATTCGTATCATTCTGGTTCTTGTACTGTACCTAATCATATGAGCCATATCCTATTATGAACTGGCATTCTCCCTTTTGTAATAGTTCATGTTGTTGGTACCTGTATTATGAATTATATTATTTATCTGGTTTTTGTGCTATACCTAATCATATGAGGCATATCCTAATATGCACTGGCACTTTCTCTTTCGCACTTGTTTATGCAATTGGCACTGTATTCTGAATTATATTGGGTGTATCCCTTTTTTATTGCTGCTTTGATCTAATTATTGGGCTATTTCAGTGGTTCCCAACCTGTGCGCCAGGGACCCCTGGGGGTCAGCGAAGCCTCCTCAGGGGGTCCGCGACTGCTTAGAAAATTAAATAATATTAACAGATTAGATCCACAGCTTTCAGTAATATCTCAGTGGAGGGGTCTCCGGATTCCAATAATGATTTAGTGGGAGTCCCTGGGTTCCAGTAATGATAAAGTGGGGTCCACAGAAGTCAAAAGGTTGGGAATCACTGGGCTATTCTGACTTAGACCTGACTATTTTTGTACATATCAGGGATGTGGAATTCCTATCGCCCGGGACATCTTGTTTGGGGTCAAGGGCAACAAGTTTTTATGTTTACTTTGTCCTAGGGACAAGTAGGCCCAACCCCCTGCAGCACAAACCCTTTGGCTGCCTGATTACAGAGAGTGGAACTCTCTGCAGTTGAGGTAATGTGTTTCCAAAAGACAATGCTGTTCCAACTTGTATTTATGGTTCATTATTTGAAAGCCTTCATTATTAGGGTGAGTGCTGTACAGAAATGTTTTAAGGTCACACTTCACTACTGACGTTGGTTCCAGTAACCCAAAAAAAAACGTGTATATACATGTTTGAAAAGTTTAGGCTATGAGGCTAAGTATAATGCTCCCAGAATGCTCTCTGATTATATGCAAATGAAGTGTCATTTAGTAAAATGTGTTGATGCATGCTAGTATTTCCCAAAAATATTTCTAATGGAAAATCAGTGTAACCATTTTCAACACGATTATGGGAAGCATGAAAATAAACAAACACTGACAAAGCCAACTGATCTGACATATTTTTATAAGTTTTTTAGTTTCATCAATGCGTGTCTTGTTTTGACGAAAGAGAGAGAAATAGAAGTTTAATAAAAACAAAATGTCTTTGTTAACACCAGACCTAATTAGGGACCAAGACCCACAGGTAGGTAGCTTTTTGCATGTCGCAAACAGCGACTTTCGCTGTTTGCGACATGCAAAAAGCACATTGTGATGCACAAACCCAGTTTTGCGATTCGGTAACCTGGTTACCGAATCGCAAAACGGGTTTGCGACTCGCAATTAGTAAGGGGTGTTCCCTTCCTAATTGCGACTTGCAGTGCAATGTAGGATTGTTTTGTGACCGCGAACGCGGGCGCAAACCAATCGCAGTTTGCACCCATTTCAAATGGGTGCTAACACTTTCGCAAAAGGGAAGGGATCCCCATGGGACCCCTTCCCCATTGTGAATGTCACTGTAAACATTTTTTCAGAGCAGGCAGTGGTCCTGTGGACCACTGCCTGCTCTGAAAAAATTAAACAAAAATGTTTCATTTTTCATTTTTGTTATGCATCTCGTTTTCCTTTAAGGAAAACGGGCTGCATTACAAAAAAAAAACTGCTTTATTGAAAAGCAATCACAGACATGGTGGTCTGCTGTCTCCAGCAGGCCACCATCCCTGTGAGGGCCGCCATTCGCGAGGGGGTCGCAAATTGCGACACACCTCATGATTATTCATGAGGTGGGCATTTGCGAAGCCCTTGCGAATCACAGATGGTGTCAGGGACACCATCCTACATTCGGATTTGCAACTCGCAATTTGCAGGTCGCAAATCTGAACCTACCTACATGTGGCCCCAAATTCTTAAAGAAAGTCACAAAAGTGCACCCATGGTATATGTCGTACCCTATAAAATATTTGTGAACTGTATTTTAGCATGGGTAAATACGATGTGTAGATTTGCTCATGTAAAAATCTATTGAGCATTTGCAAGTTCATTTTCCCTCCAGCCACTTTCTTCCCAACCCTGGAAGAAGTTCTAATTCTGCCATTGTCAGGAGTAAATGTCCAACCTTTCTTATTATGGGAAAAAATTAGAGAGAAGCTGGTAAAAATCTTTAAAACATGCAGGTTAGTAGGTTTGCAGACTCAAAGGCATTCCAGCCCTAGAACTATTGCTTACTGCTTCCTCCAGCCCCAGTATGCAGATCTGCAGAAAGGTGGCAAAATAAGGAAATTGCTACAGTAGGGATTGAAACTGCAAGTATTCAAGCCCTACTATGGTAGTAGCCCTGGCATAATCAGAGAGGCTATTATCAGAGCACTTACATAATGAGATTGCTGCCATAATTTGTCGCCACACTACATGGCACCAAAGGGACAAGTAGATCTTTTTACAGGACAAGTAGATTTGAGAAGCAACCTGTCCACTGGACAAGTAGATATTTTAATAAATTCCACACCCCTGCATATGGTTGTGAGATGTTGAAAAGCAACAAAAAAAATAGATCTCTCTGGAGGGAACGTATTAGCCCCCTGAACTACCAGAGCTGGCGCATGGAAACCATACAGAAGTGCACATTTCCGAGAACAGTCGCGTGCAAAGGAAAATTATTTGCTTGACCAACAACCCTCGTGCCATGGAGGGCACTGTGCCCTTCCCATATGAGCATGACAGGAGAGGACAGGCCAAGCCCTCTGGGTCACAGTCACCCCCACGTCACCTGAAGCCATGCATGCCATGTGCCCATTTGTAAGTGTTTGAGACTTCCACGGACATTGGTAGTCGGCTCAGATTTGTGAGCACTCACATGGGCACGGAGTTAATGCCCTGAGACCCAACAGCGAGCTCATCACAGCTATCTTTAGCAGTGGCACGCTCTGACGAGCATCCTAATGTCTTCAGGTAAATGTCAACCCTCCCGCCTGTGGGGAGGAAAGTCAATCTGGAGCGGCTCATTAATAAGAGTCTAGTGCACTACAGGGAGCACTGGAAATACCAGCTCCGATTTGTTTATCCCCTCACGTAGTCTGTCAGAAAACAAAAACTGTATTTGTCATGCACGGGCCCGTTTGCTGCAGGAAGCGTGGTGTCTTGCTGTCTCCACGGCACCAGATGGAGGAAGAAGCCGTACGTGGAGCCAGCCAGGCCTCGGAGGCGCCAAAGCCGCGCTCCCTGCCAGCAGTCAACGCTGAAGGTTATGCACGGCGTAGGCGTAGGCGTCCGGCGGCGCGCCGTCACATCCGCGAGGTGTCGTTTTCAGAGACAAGGGAAACAAGCAGTGAAGCCACAAGAAAAGACGCTTCTAGTGACCTACACCCCGCAGCCAATGATTACATTCCACGCGTGTCACGTGAGAACGAAGCCCCTGGGAGGATCCCGCCAATCAAGGGGCGACGTGCCAAGCACGCTTCACGTCAAGGAGAGTTGATAAGTTGTTGTTATTTAGCTATTTATTTATTTAGCAGTTTTATAAAGTCACATGAATCACTGTTCACTAGCGTCTCTCACAAAAAGGATAGGTGAGCGAAGGTGCACTTAAAACCTGGACGGTGCAGCTGCATGACGCCCCCGTTTACCCTAATCCCCGGTCGTGTGGCGGGCACAATATGCTTTTTTGCATATAAGGCATAGTGATCTTGCTAGGTCACATGGTTGAATTTAGAATCCAATCAGTTTGGGTGGAGCATTTGTCCAATGCTACGTGGCCTCGTCCTCTGACTCGGATGTCGCAGTACATGAGAAATGTGGAATGCTCAGATTAAAGGAGTTTTCTTAAAAGAATGTAGGTCGGTCCTGCTTTCAGAAGTGGGCAGTGTCATTTGTCCATTTTGCACCCTGGACTCCCAAGATCTGACTACAGGGTCATTGGTTGATGACGTTTGTCATCACTGATCAGAGATCCTTGGGTGGCACGTGGTGGGGACCTCAGCCCGTTGTTCCAGTAATGCAGAAAGCTGTATTGTCCAAACCATTTCAACACATAATACTTTGTTCTTTTCAAATGTTCAAAATCAAACATCTTGTTTTAGAGAGAACATGGGACTCAAAACCTCCATGCGCAACACAAGGACCTGTGGTAAGCGTACCTCCTAATTCAGGCGAGAGACTACCGATCTCAAGGATGGTCTCCTGCCTCCCAATTCATGCATGCAGAAACCCGATTCGGAGTTTTCTAAAACTGCCAACCATAAAATGAGGATGCCTGTCAGACAAGCTCCAATCTTCCCCCCTACAAATACATCTGACATCAAAGATTAATACTTAGTCCCTAATTCTTGGAGGGGAAGGCCACAACGTTTTATTTTTGTCAGTTCTATGTAGCGCAAATAAAATCAACATTTAGAACGCTGCTTTTGTTTGTGCAACATTATTAAACTGCTAAAAAAGAAATTATTATTGTCTGTCACCATACATACTAATAGACCCGATATCATGAGATTGCCTCTGCTCCAACATGTCAGTGGGAAAATATATTCTCTATTTATTTTTTAATAATCTCCCACTTGTCTGCTCTAAAATGTTGGCATGTATGGATAAGGCACTTGGATTGCCTGCATTACGCCATCTGAAAATCTGTTTAATCAAAGTTGCACCAAGAACAAGTTGAGCACACCACATTCCCTGATTTTAAAAATGTAAACATTTCCCTTACTGAGGTGAAATGTAAATATTTATTTGACTGAAATGACCTGAATTTCAAAATTATTTTCTGTCAAACTCTGGAATGGTTGGTCGTGCAAATTAACAGAAATACTGGTTTCAGACCACACATGTAATGAAAAACGTGGATGCGTGTTAAGAATTGATGGCTTTAAATGGGACTTAGGAGTGAGACAGAGTGTGTGTGTCTATGCACGTCTGTCTTTCAGGCTTTCACAGATGTATGTCCTTTGGGCGAACATTGGAAGGGGCGGGGCTGGAAAACAGGGTCTGAGATTGGAGGGGAGGCAGTCACCTGTACCTGGAACAAAATACACAAAGAGCTTCAGAACTTTGCTCCCATAAGTCGTGTTTGTAAATTCCATCCTGGATTTCATTAGTGCAAAGCCTCCACACATGAGATGAAAATCCACTCTGCGAGGAGGTTTCCAGCTTTCCTGGTGATATTAGCTCTTCACTGGGTAACCTTGTGAACAGAGTAGATATTCTGTGACACATGGTGGAACTGTGTGAGCTGGCAAGTCAGATTTCATGTTGTCGTTTTGTTTCCTGAGATCCTTTTGGTGCACCTTGAATGGAGTATGGTGCTAAGTGAGCTACATCACAGATTTGAAAGAGGAAATAAGGCTGCCTGCAAGGCACAGCTATTTGGTTGATTCTACAATCAAATACACAGTTGCTTCAGAAGGGAAATGGAGTGGACAATCATATGCTGTAAAAACTTCAAATCCTTTTTGCAAGTGAAGTTCAATTGTTATCTGTCAAGTAACTTGTCATGGAAAGACCAGATTTAATGTCCGTCACTATACTACAAATGGGTTCTGAAAAAGATGTGTACAGATTAAATCTTTAAGTAAATTGATACTCAGGTAGTTATTCATAAACAGTTGTGATTGTAACAACTACAATCAGAAATGTTGCATTTCAGGCAAGAGTTCCCTAAGCTTTTTCACAGCAGCTGTTATTTTAAGAATTTTCCAACTATGCAGTACGATTGCATAAAATCTGTAAAGCTGATACATTTTATGTGTACCAGAATAGAGGGTTGAGAAATTGTAAAATAGTGGTGCACAGGGAAAAGCAGAGAGGGAAACAATGGGAAAGAGTTTACCATCTACAAAGTCAAGACTTTAAAGTTATTCGCTAACACTCCCTATGGTTACTCACATCCACTTTGTACGCCTAACTTTAATGCAAAAGAACACTGGAGGCAAGTGTAAATTGTGAGCTCATAAGTGCACCTAATAATGGTGGTAGAAAGGGAGGCCTATGACCGCAGAGGATGCCCAGACAAAATGGTCCAAAATATGGGGGCAGTGGAACGTATCTCGGGGCCAATTATGTGCACCAATTCTAGGCACCAGTGATGCTGTCTCATGTTGGGGGTCACAGATTTCCATGTTGTGCCTTGACTGTTAGGAGGTGGGGTGTGAGAAACTGGCACCCTGTTGCAGCCCCCCCCCCACACACACACACTTTTTGCCTTGTTTCTGGATGCAACTTGGACTGGAGTGCACTGGGATCCTGCTAACCAGGTCCCCAGTGCCAGTATTCTTTCCCTAAAATTGCAAAGGTATTGAAACAGTTGGCAACACCTTTAGCTGCCACTATAAGTCCCTAGTAAATGGTACTTAGGTACCTAGGGCATGGGTAATAAAGGGTAGGCCCCGATGGCAGCAGCACATACTGTGCCACCCTTAAGGGCCATGCATCCAGATGCACCCAGCACTGCCATTGCAAGCTGAGTGTCCTGATGCAATCCCAAAATGCAAACTGGACATGGCACACAGCCTGCGTGCCCTGTCTACTATACACTGCATGCAATATAGGTAAGTCACCTCTCTGGCAGGCATTCTAGCCTTAAGGCGGGCTGCACTATGTGAGGGCATAGCTGCATGAGTAATATGCCCCTACTGTGTCCTTGCCAAACCTGGGAGATAGTAAGTGAACAGAGCAGCCATTTTAAATACATATGCTGGACACTGGTTATCCAGCAATATGATGGCTACTCTGAACCCTGGGTTGTTTGGTATCAAACAACTCAGAATAAATCCAAACTGGGCCCAGTATTGGATTTATTACAAAATATACCCAGGGTCACCGTAGAGGTTCCTCCAGCAAAAGCTAACTACCCTGGCATGGTTGCGGGCCAGTCCCAACCAGCCTGCCACCACCAGAAAGGATTCCGGACCCCTGGGGAGAGAGCCAATACTCTCTGGGACCACAGAACAAAGCCCTTCATGGGCTGAATTTCTATCCCACCTCCCCCAGGAATGTGCACAGCCCTGCTTAACAGCTTCAAAGGGCTTACTGCCCTTGAAACCCAACCCCAAGCCTGCTGCTAGCAGCAGATGGCCTCCCTCATTGCAAACCCCCACTTTTGGTGGAGCAACGGCAGGAAAACACACAAAGGACGGGAGGAGTGGTCGACCCCTGCTTCTACCACACCTAAGACGTTGCATGCGCGGTGACCTCTCCCCTTCATATTCCTCCATCTTGCATTGCAAGGAAAATAGCCAATCAGGTGTAGGGAAGTGACCTCTGCCCATAGGAAGTGGTCACTTAGTGGGTGTATCCTCCCTAAGGTAGATGATCCATTGGTCACTAGTAGGTACCCCCTAAAATGCCCACTAATTACAGTATTTAGTGGGCATTCCTAGACCAAGTAATCAGATTCTAACGACACAAGAAGACCAGCAACAAAGAAGAACCAGGGCTCAAGAACTGAAGGCCAGCTGCACAAAGAAAAGGGGCCAAACCCTGCCTGCTGCACCCAGGACTCAACAATTGCTGCTGTGGGTTTGCTTGGACATCTGATGGACTCCAGAAACCCCCAGAGTACTGCCACACTTTGAAAATTGCCAAAGATCTCCCTTCAGAGTGAAGGCATCACTCAACAACCACAAGGAACCAACAAGCCAGTGAGGTCCACTTCACTGACTGGCTGCCAAACCGGACGAAACAGCTGGACCAAACTCCACCCAACTGACTGCGAGGACAAACCCTGCAAGTGTGCGAAGTTTGGTGGCGCTGCACCCTCCGGTGGCCGAACCGTAGCACTGCCCTGGGTAGTGGACACTTCACATCGGACACCAAGAAGGACAGCCCACTCTGGACTGTAAATGGACAAAGAGGAAGCCCCAGTTGAGGGACTCAAGAAAACACCAAGACCTCCTATCAGAGTGCCCCTGCTGACCTGTACGTGACCATCAAAGTGACCTACCTCCTGCTTCCAAAGGGCATCTTTCTGCACAGCTCCTGGCTCACCGATTTGCTCTGCACCTGGCCACCCTGTTCCCTGCACCGAAGATCCAGCTGTGCTCTAGAAGTTCCCCTCCCCCTTGCAACCTCAACACTCCAAGGTGACCCACCGGTCTTACCTTTAAGTCCACCTGTGCAGCACTTTTCCAAGTGGCCCCTCGCAGTGGCTCGGCACCAGCTCCAAAGACCACTTCTCGCTGATCCTGCCGGAACCGGGAGCCGCCCGAACTTCTGCAGCTGACCAATAGGGGCCATTGACGACCCCGACTTACCTGCAAAAGGAGAACTTGCGCATTGCCTGATTTTATATGTAGTTTTAAAGCATAAACACCATTGATTCCTATGGTTCGTAATTACGCACAAAAAGACTAATTTTATTAAATTAAAAAAAAATTATAACTTACAGAGAACTTGATGATCTTGGTCTTAAAGTTTTTATAAAAATCTGAAGTATTTTTGTAAATTGGTATCGAGTTATTCATTTGAGTGCGTGTCTTGATTTATTGATACTGTGTGTACAACAAATGCTTTGCACTTCTCCAAGATAAGCCTAACTGCTCGACCAAGCTACCATAAAAATTAGAGCATTAGGTGGTTTAGTTTTAACCTCTGTAAACCAACATGTGGTTGCCCGGGTCCTCTGCACAGTGTGCCTAGTTTTGCATACTGTATAGAGGGCCAGCCTCCTACAGGGAGATAGTTGGTTCCTAGGGACAACGTGGACCTGCTGCAATATGTCCTTGCTTTGATGCTGCAATGTGTTCTATTCACAGTTATTTTACTTGCAATAAAAAAGATTTTTTTTTAAAAGAAGTGCATCTTGTAGACCCATATATTCAAGGGATGCTCAGCAGCATGGCAAATAAATAATGACTAATCCAATAGATCCTGCCTTTTGGGAATGCCAGTACATAACTATTGGTTTTGCCCATGCTTTTTTGATTATGCCGTTTGCTTATTTCCTATGTTTTTTTCAAGGAACAGCCCAGCAGCAAATTGCAGCTGCCGGGTTGTCCAAAAAAACATTTAATGAGTGGGTGAACAACAGTGGAGCAGGTGGGGGTGGAGTGAGCTGGGGGAGCAGCAGCAGGAGCAATAGGAGGAGTTGGGTAGGAGAGAGGATTAAAAAAAGAGAAATCTAAGCAGGATGGGGATGGGCAGGAGAACTAAATAGACAAGATTGGGAGGCGGAGCAACACAGAGAATGTACGGGTTTGATGAGGTCAGTGCGGAAACAGAAAACAAGAGAGCACAAGAGAAAAAAAACACATTTATTTGCATATAGTGCTAAAAAAAAGAAACAAAAAGCAGTCCCTGAATTTAAGAAGTGAAAGGCCCTATCCAGAAGCTGGTAAAGAAGATATGCTCCACGGGAGTCAGAAACAAAACAAGCTATGGCAAAGCCAATAGAGCTCACCTATGCTAGATGTATTACATTGTCAATGTTTTGTTTTTAATTTATATTGTGTAGTATGGTATGCCCTGCTATTATACAGTATGACATATCATCGTATGGTATGACATGGTATAACATGGCATGGTATCACAATCAGCATACATCTTCCAGATTCTAATTTTTTTATAAATTGTCCTATGTACATTGATTTTGGTATTCGCAGGCAAACAATTGAATGCAACAATATGCATAACATCGGCAAAACACACTCTACAGCTATCTGCAAAACTGAAAATGTCAAACCACTAAAAAAAAAAAAACTGAAATTCCCGGCCATACACTGCTTATAACCTCACACATTACATCACTCATGACATGTTTTATGACATAATTTATGACATCAATAAGGGCATCTCAAATGACATGACTGTATAGCGTGTACTTTTATTTTCTGTTTCTTTCTGCTTTATAAACAAATGATTTTTATATTATGACTGATATGATGTATTTTATCTTCTTTGGATCAAATTCTTTGAATAAAGCGTTTTGTAACCTAAAAGATTTGTCCAGAGTAGATGCTAATCATAAGCGAGTCTAAGTATACAATTATGTTATAATTATAAAATATATGATTCAGGGCAAAGCAGAAATACATAGTTACGGGTGGCCGAAACTCGCATATTTCCTTGAAGAGTAATCAACTGGAATTACATAAGAATTCAACAAAATTACCCTTGAATTACACGAGATAAGTACGTGTGTAATCAATGCTATTTCTTAGAGCAAAAATGTCTCGTCACGTCCCAAAATGCACGCAAGTCTGCATTTTGTGCTAAGAAATCGAGCCAAGTTTAAAGAAACATGAATAGCGAGCAAAAGCAGTTGCTCGTGTGAGTCGGTTATTCCCCTAATTTACTACCTGTAATTAGCACTATGTTCTCAGTGCAAAATGCCCCCTTAATCCACAACGGACACACAGTTGCATTTTGCATTAAGTAACAGTGCTAAAAGCAGCAGAACACGCATAGCGAGTGCAAGCAGGCATTCACGCTTGCTAAGTGGCCTCTCACAGTAGAATCACCCCCCTCAAATTACTCCTGATTATGCGAGGAGGAGTGATAGTGTAATTATCGGTAATTCAATGTCAAAGAGTAACAGAATTACTGAAATCACTCTACCATAATTGAAATTCTGCCCAGGTCTATACACAATTATGGGCAGTACTGACAATAAGTACAATTAATCCCTCCACAAACTTGTATTTCAAACAAAACATCTTGTAGTTTGTTCATGAAAAGGAGGCTTTACATTTTTTTAAACTACTTTCTTACAAACGGTTGGCGCTCAAAACTGAAAATATTAATAGGTCTTTTCCTGAGGGAGAGTGTAAAGAGTACCAACACCTTTAAGGCTCCTTTAGTGAAAAGTTTTCATTTTTCATAGTTTTGTGAACATTTAGTCATAGAACCTTTTTGGTTCTAGAAACCAAAACACCTTTTGATTGAATTTTTTTCAACAGGTATTTCAAATTGCTGAGGTGGCCTGCCTGGTACATTGCAGAGCAGCTTGCTGGAAGAGCCCTCTATCACAATTGTATGTATTTTACTGAATCTGGGACCTACCACTGAGGGTGCGTAGCTTCAAGAATGTGGATGCATAGAAAATATCTTAATTATCTATCAGACACCTTAAGCCAGTGGTTCCCAACCTGTGGTCCGGGGACCCATAGGGGCTTCGAAGCCTCCTCAGGTGGTCCGCAACTGCTTAGCAAATTAAATAAGATTAACAGATTAGGTCCCCAGCTTTCAGTACTGACTCAGTAGGGGGCCCCCAGATTCCAATTATGGTTCAGTGGGGGTCCCCAGGATCCAGTAATGATAACGTGGAGGTCCACAGACATCAAAAGGTTGGGAACCACTGCCTTAAGCTATATCACATGATAAAGAAAGCTTTAACTATAACAAACAACTTAATATCTTCACTTATAGTCGCCCGCAACTGTTAGAAACAGAAAGCATTTTCAGAAAGAAACAACGTTCAGAGATTCCCCCTGAAGGGACCAGATAGGGTTTCTCAGTCCTTCTCCATTCAGCTGTCTGTCAAGAATGGTTCTACCGGGCATGATGCACTTCAGCAGGACTTGGCCTCGTCCTGACCCCGACACGTCACAAAGTATAGCAAACCACCTCTGCTGGAGGAATCTCGCCACGCCGACCCTTAGGCCATCGCAGCTTTGAAACTGACAGGTCCCCACAAGTCCCAAACCTGCAATGAAGATATCCTCTGACATCTCCACACATAGCTCAGATTCACAGAACTGAAAGGCGGTAATGTCGTGCAAGGAATGGCATTTCATAGAAGATCCTAGCTGTCTTTTACACAGATGTGTAAGTGGCTAGGGCTCGACTAACACCCGTCTGTGTGTGCAGTAGAGGCTCAGCATTAATTCATGCAACTTGCTGCCCAACCCCCGATACACTCAGGTTATTGTACTGGAGACATCGATGCAACCTCCACCCAAAGCCCAATATACTCAGATTACATTGTACACAAAGGGTTAAATCCAAAACACATAAAATCATTAAAGTGTTTTTTTTTTTTTTTTTTTAACAATTTGTTTGCTAAGCCAACGGTTAGTCAGGTCCTGAGGCTAAGGGGTTATGGGATGGAATTTGTTTTGGGACAAAAGGTCGTTATTGACATCGTCAAGCAATTTGAAACAGATAACCCTTCATTAGTTTTAGGATTATATATATATATATATATATATATATATATATATATATATATATATATATTTATATATATATATATCTCCAATGTTAACATTGGCCAAGTTTGTTGAAGATACAAATGTTACGTACACAACCTATTGCGATTTGTTTAACTGATGGGCCAAATCATTACACAAGAAAATTCTCTTGTTTGGAGCCTTGGAGAACTTTTATGTACCACATAAAGTTTACTGTTCACATTGCAGATGGCACAGACCTGTATCCTCCCACAAGCTGGCTAAACACCACACCCCTCACAAATTCAGCGAGAGAGACACCGCCTCAGAACTTACAGTCAGAATTATTCAATAATTAATGAAAATTAAACGTTTTCCACTCTTGGTGGCTATTCTAAAAATTGGGACAGGCCCCAGTCTTCAAACAACCTTGACACCAATGCATGAAGTACAAGAAAACTAGGCGAACGGATACGCTTGGATGGTAGAGGGAATTTAGTGACGGGGCAGTGTGTATCCTCTTTAGTTTAGAGGTACTTTGACAAAATATGAAGGTGGCCACCACTTTTTCCTTCAGGCACACTTGGCATGGTGCCATCCAGTATGCATTGATTTCCTTTCCTGCTCCTCTTTGCTATCTAGATGAGGCGTTGTTTGTGTGATAAGGCAAACAATAAATGTCACCGTTTTGATATTGAACCAAGAAAAAGTAATTTATCATACAAATGATTTCTATTTATTTGACACGACCCTGAGGGCAGAAAGCGGAAGAGATATAGACATACTTGGCCTACTGCATCCGCCTCACTCTAGAATTGTATTAAAACCATGTACCAAGCCAGCCCATTCTTGCATGTAGTACTTTTATTTCTGGGTATGGCTAGAAGGCATCGTTTTCTATTCTGTTTCTACAGAAAGTTTTTTATGTACTTGGGAAGATGATGTATTTAAGACAGCAACCGGATAACAACTCATGTAAATTGTTCCAGCGGTCCTTCCCGAACAGACTGTTGACCAGCCACTGACAGATTAAGCAAGCAAGACAACACCAGCTCTGGGTGATCTACTCTCATATGGAACTAGGGCACTTCAGAGGTCTGCCTTCAGTATCTGTGGCCCCAGCACCCCCACCATATCCCATCTCCATCACAGTTGCTTTTATTTCACAAATGTAAAGCAAGGTTAAATGTTCTGGTCATTATGAGATGTTGTAGAGAAGGTTGATGCAAATCTTGCCATCCAGGTGTCCTTGCTGGACGGCAATATCCAGGTATCCTTGCTGGTGTTGGAGGACACTAGTAAACCAGATGTCAAAATGCACACAGACCTCACTGGAGTTGTCCTTCACATCACATGATATCCCTTCAACTCCCACAGTTACTCACTGAATGGACTTTTGGAAAGTATGAGCACAGTTTGATTGCTGATGCTAATAAAAGCTAGTCTTGATGCCAAAGAGATGATAATACGCTGAGGTAATGAAAGGCAAGAACCAGAGGCACTTGTCGGATTTCCAGCACTAGCTGACCAAGTACTTCTCTGGCAAAACTATGGTAGTCTAAGTGAAGTAGGCTGTTTGAACTACATTTATAATAATGCTTGGTAGGAGGACTATTGCAATAGCTTGCAAGTGTGTTCCACAAACCCAGAAAGGTCTGAGGTGCCTGGGGGCAGCATTTACATCAAATACTATCTAGCTTCAATTTGTCTTTATGTATGAAAACCTAATTATAATCAAATAATGAGACAAGCTCTTAAGGACTTTAATGTTGATAAATGCTGCATCACTGATTATCTGTTGTATTTTTGTAATTGTAATAAAACAATAAAAAGAGACGTATAAAGGAGTTTTCCACTCTATGAAAGTATGGCTCAGTGAGCTCATAAGCTCAAACCCGCAACATAGACTGAAGTTTGTAAACTGAGCAATTGGCTAATATTAACTACTGCTCTTTACAACACGTAGATACCACAGCAGTGCAGTACAAAAAGCTATATAAAACAAGTTATTATATGCACAGTTCATCCGCAGAGTATACACTGCTGTGTACTAGGAATTGTGTAGTAGGCATCACCTGTAAGCTGACCAAAAGTGAGCCAATGACACCTGCAGCCATCAGAAACTACCGAGTTATTAATGTGAATGTTTAACTGAAGCAATATGTTCATTGTTTGGTGTTTATCGTTTGGTACAACTATGTAGATCTAAGGGTGGGGAAGCATTAATAGGGGCATTTTCAAATCAAATTGTTGGGCAAAATCAGGACACCGCTCCACACCGCTGTTCTCTTAAACAGTTTGCCATCTGCCTGGTTGGTTCTAACAGGGGATATTCACAAAAATATTGCACACACACTATTGCACAAATTCAAAACATGGGCATCCACAATTTGCCGTGAATTCTCAAAGAGAGATTGTTTTCTGTGCATATCAGTCTATAGCATGAAATGTGTATGTTCAGGACCATTGTTCACTTAAGTATTTTTGTGATACAAAGTGCAGGGTAGTTTAGGATAAAGTAGGATAAGTGCTAAAAACTGGACAGGTATGCGGTTACTGATGCAGCCACAAAGCGTAGCCAGTGGCTGTTGTAGCCAGAAAGCGATGACACGCTGAGATGCCACGGCTGTCCAGAGGTGGTTTATGGGGGCTGGATCCATGTCACATTTTGCAGATCATCATTGGCTCTGTAAATGGTTGTTGTGCACTTATATCATGTGAAAATCCCAAAACCGAGCATCTGTCTGATCCTTGTAGACCTCCACTGACACCCATGGTTTATGCAGTGCTTAATTTGTGCTTGTTGTTTCCGGTGCTGAGCACCGGCACTTATTTTTGAGGGCCGGGACTTATTCTTCTGCCTCAAGCATTTGCTGCGAGCAAAAGATGCATATGGGAAAGACGGAGGAAGAGAGAAACGAAAAAACTTCACAATGGGCGAAAGCTGCAAAAGTGAGCTGAAGGGGCACGGAGTGGGTTTAAGTGGTTGAAGAAGCCCGAGATGGCTTTAGTATTACGCTGTCTCAGTATTCCATGTTCCCACATTTAATTGCAGCAGCCGAGTATTTAAGAGGCGGGCTTTGAGCACCAGTACATTTTTATTTACAAATTAAGCACTGGGTTTATGCCAAAATTATCCATTGTTATTTCAGGCCATTCTGTGTTAAACACACCATTTGGACGATAAGTAACCATGCTGGAAAGTAACCTGCTGAATACAGCTGTTCTTTGCAAGTATTTTGATTGCTTTGTTATGTGTTGAGTGGGCACGTGCCCACAAATGTCTCAGGGACGGGTACTTTATATAGTGTATAGACATATGCAAGTGTGATGTACAAGACTCTCAGGCCTGTGTCACGCCACACAGGGGGCAAGATGATCCTGTAATAAAAAGTGTACAGATGTGTAGTGCAAACAATCTGTCATTAACTCCTGTGGAGTAAGAGTTAGTCCACTGTGGACAGGGAGAATTACATTGTGCGCTCCAAGAACAGTAATGGTATTTATGAGCACCATATCTTAGAAGTTTCCATTGTTTCCCATAACTTCAAAGTGCAGAACATGGTAAAGAATAGAACAGAAGAAAACAGAATAGAATAGAATAGAAAAGAAGGTGTTCTTTCCTTCATGGTACAATACGACAATCCTCACCACAAGCCTACAAAATATCCATTAATTGCATGTTTTCTATACAAAGATAAGAATATTTTGTATTCAGATATGTTGCACAAAAATGGCATCTGCATTGCCAGACTAAAGGAAGATACTAGAAATCTTGATATACTGAGTGTTGAATGGGTGGTATATTTGATATTTCCAATGAAAGGGGTTACTAGTACTAGGGGGGGGTATATTTTGTATGCAGTACTGGTCATATATGTAACATTAAAGTTGCAGTACTTTGGTGATCCAAAAACTTGTATCCTCATTCACAAAGAAAGTCAGAAAACTATAAGTGGAGCTGTCCTCTTCCGCCCTGATGTAATTTTCTATTTTCTGTATTTACAAGTACGCATGGAAAGGTGCTGCAGACAAAGATTTCCACGCGCATTCCTTGGAAGATCTTGTGACATCCCCATCACTAGCCTAGTCCTGCTCGACAGAGTTGTCGATGGTGGAGAACCTCAGATGGGGGGAAAGTATCCCCTGTGAAAACTCGTCCTTTCACAGGGAAATATTTCTCCCCCGTGGAGCAAGCCTTTTCCTACTCCACTGCCAAATGCGGGGGTCGTTCATTCTCCTTCCCACCATAGGAATGACTTCATGCCAGCCTGTGGTTGCGGTGAAGATGTCACTGTTTCAAGGATGGCGAGGTGAATGAAAGGAGTTTGTGAATTGGTACAAACATGACGCATCCGTGGGCGTTTACAACCTTCTACATTGGACTAACGGGGGCTGGGGAAACCTGTCCTGGGGTGGCCAGGTGTGCATGTAAATGGGTTTACAATGTGAGAAGGGAATCCTTGAGAGGCATAAATTGGGTACATTTGGCTGTAAAGTTGTGCTTGTGACTAGGACCCAGAAGAGTGAGAGAGAGGGGGGGGGAGAGAGAGGGGGAGAGAGAGAGAGAGAGAGAGAGGGAGAGAGAGGGGGGGAGAGAGAGAGAGAGAGAGAGAGAGAGGGGGAGAGAGAGAGAGAGAGACGGGGAGAGAGAGAGAGAGGGGGGGAGAGAGAGAGAGAGAGAGAGGGGGGGGAGAGAGAGAGAGAGAGAGGGAGAGAGAGAGAGAGTGGGGAGAGAGAGAGGGGGGGAGAGAGAGAGAGAGAGGGGGGGAGAGAGAGGGGGAGAGAGAGGGGGAGAGAGAGAGAGAGAGAGAGAGAGAGGGGGGGGAGAGAGAGAGAGAGAGAGGGGGGGAGAGAGAGAGAGCGCTGTAGTGTGTGTGTGTAAAACTGTATTATTTTGGGACTAATTTAATTGCATCAATGAACTGAGCAGCAGATCACACACCAGAACCTCCCAGGAATTTGCAGACTGTGACAGACAAATGGCATAATTCGGAACAGCTTTTGCTGGAAAGCTGCTCAGTGCAGCGTTGAGAGGATTCATTCACACCGAAGCGACGTGGATAATGAGATTAGCAACAGATTAATTTACAGACCACTGAGTGCGAGGCAGCCTGTTCCAGAGGCACCTTCCCCATAAACCTCTTACAGTAGTTCACTTTGCCCTAAATACTCCTAGCTTTCCTGACCTGACCACGTTTAATGTTGTATGTCACAGTGGGGGTCATTACGACCTCGGCGGTCGCGGGAGACAGAATACCGCCATTGCTGGCGGTATTCCTGTCTCCCTATTATGACATTTCCGCTGGGCCAGCGGACGGTAACAGTGTTACCGTCCACTGGCCCAGCGGAAATGTCACATCAACAAGCTGATGTGCAGCGGTGCAGTAGCACCCGTCGCGCATTTCACTGCCCGAAATTCGGGCAGTGAAATGCACGACGGGGCTATGCCTGGGGGCCCCTGCACTGCTCATGCCAAGTGCATGGGCAGTGCAGGGGCCCCCAGGGGCACCCCAAGTCCCCTTACCGCCAGCCTTTCAATGGCGGTGTTTACTGCCACGGACAGGCTGGCGGTATATTGGAGGGGCCGGCGGTATGGCAGTGGCAATTCCGCCACGGTCATAATTGCTGGAGGAACACCGCCAGCCTGTTGGCGGTGTTACCGCCACCTTACCGCCAGCCGCCAGGGTCGTAATGACCCCCAGTGTTTGGCGAACCTTGAGCCAATAAATACTACGGTCCACACAAGGAAAACATGAGATGAAAGATACTAATTACCGCTTTCAATTATCTATGTACAACCGCGCTATGACACACCTGACGTAGGTTACCGGTAATATACAGTGGTCACCTTTTTAAGAGAAAAACAACACCTTTTAACATATTTCATACTGTTGAAGTGCCAGGCTCTGAAGTTGCAAAAAGAACAGATGATGAATGGAATGCTGAACTAATCAAACATTCATCCCCACTCACAGAACTGGGGTTAATCTATCAGTTTTCTGCTCACAACATCACCTCAATTTGGACCCAACCATATGCAAAACAGTCTTGACCCTGCTTCCCGTAGTAACAGTCCAGCCCAAACTGCTGGGTCAGGTCCTCACCGGACAAAGCAGGCATCCTGTGACTGGTTTTGGGGTAGCAACCCTCAATAGCCAGGCTAACTTGAATCCAGTGGCACACTGATCATGGGACCCATGACCTGGCATACCCTTCCTACTTAGGGCGACAAATGCAAAAAGAACAGCTGATGGACGGAATGCTGAACAAACCAAGCATTCACCCCCAGTCACAGATCTGAGTTCAATCCATTGTTTTTTTGCTCACCACGCCACCCCAGTTTGGACCCAGCCATATGCAAATCAGTCTTGACCCTGCTCCCCAAGGAGACAGTCCTGGCTGAACTGCCAGGCTCTGACATTTGACAACGATAATTTTTAGCCTCAGCTTTTTGTCTCTTTGTTCACTCTAATGTCAGAAATAGTGAACTCTGGAGCATTTTCAGATTGCCTTTACTTGCATTTCTCTAAAAAACAGGTGGTTATATTGCATGTGCATACAACTGCTCAGCCCTGCACACACTAAGAGGAGTCTTCGGTGAGTATTTTCACACTCAATGTTCTGGTCTCTTCAATCCCCAGAGAGAGTCCATGGAAGAAATCAACTCTTCTGCTGTGGGAGTGTACATTACAAATGGAAACACCACGCTATCTTGTATGATATCATACATGGGCATCAGATGCTACCTTAAATTTGCATGCAACAAATGTGTAATAGTTACAAACGAATTCAGCTTTTAAAGGACAGCACAGAATCCGCAAGCTACACCAAAAGGAGATAAAAACCCCAGTGTAAAATCCTCCCATCTCATCTCTTTCATCTATACCACAAATCAAAGAAACCCCACATGTCCATGTGGTCCATGGCCTTTTCACACCAGTCCAGGCAACAAAGGAGTCAGACTTGCATTATACTTCCACCACGGTCATCCTTTTCTGTGAAGATCTTTGAGTGGCTGAAAAGCAGTATTAGCAATACACAAATCCTAATTAAATTAAATTAACAAACGCTATCCTTCTTTCTCAGGTACCTAATGATGATTTATGTCCATATTATTTGAATGTGCAATGCAGTACTTGGCCTTGGCTGAATCATGGGGTGACGGAGACAGTCAGAAATCCATCTACTCAGCTTTGCTCTATATGGGAATTTGTTAGGTCTGGCTACAGACAGGTTTTAGTCAAGCAATAACTCTTGTCTTTCAAAAAGTGCACTAGAAGTACAGAGAGTCTTTGGGTCAGCCCCTTGCCACCACTGACTTTCATGTGATACTCACGCTTTGTCATTGCTTGGATGGACTGTCCATCAATCTCAATGGATTTTGAAGATGGTTACATGTCCCATTTGTGTTCCCATTAGGTTTACTGATGGGACATCAAGTAGTCCTCTTGTTACGCTGCAGATGCAACATCACATGTAGCTTGGAACTGATGCTGGTGTGTATTTTCGATGTACTCACTTTGCAGAAATGATATCATTTTAATTGCTGATTTATGTAATTTTTTTTCAGGACCTGGGTGCTTTTTTAATGCCTTCCCTTGCTGTATAGGCACAGTGCTATTTACCAATCACAATTCTGCATTCATTTGTTTTACATTGGATTTTCTTTTTACTACTGACATACCGAAGAGGTGCGTGCACGTGGGCTTTCTCTTAAATTTACAGTAGAACCACTGGTCCCATGTCAAAAGTATCTGCTATGCAATATTTTGCTAAGAATGTCTTTCATTAACCACATAGAATGCAAGATTCATCTTCAAACAACTTTTCACAACTCTCGCTTGGTGTTACAGGTTAACCCTGCTCATGCAGTATGTTCACTAAAGGGGCCCTACTCCGACTACGAAATTGTTGTGGAGAAGATGTTGCTTCATTAGGGGACCTTCTTTCCAAGAGAGCTGGGGACAAAGCGCGCAGTCACCAAACATTTACTAAAAAGTACCCCTACCAAAAGCCAGTTCTATGTTGTGTTCCAGTTTATCTGTATCTATATTTTTACCCTGGCGTTGGCCTGGTTCTGATCTTGCTCAGTGCAGGAAAACTGAGTCTGCCAATGGTTTGGTGGTGATACCCTTTATTAAACAGGATAAAGTTTAGAAGAGGAGTCAAACAAATGTGTTGTTGAGACATTTCTTCAGCACAGCCAGGTCTACCCGCCCTTCCATGATTTCTGTCTGCTGATCCTGCGCTTGGCTGTATCGGCACATACGGGTGAATGAAAATATTTGTGAATCACGGTAAGTGACTGTAATCTCCTTCTGGACCCCCTTCTTCCTAGGTGATATAATTTCCTTTGTTCATTCCAATAGTACTGCAAAGACGGTGGCTAGCAAAGACATTTTCCTCTGTAGACTTGGTTTCCTGCTTTCGTGGAGGCAATGCTTTTAAGACTACACAGTGTCACTCCAGTGTCTTCTTAGGGGTCTCAACTCACTAACAGAAAAGCCTGTTGGATTAGAAGAAGATATCTTGAGTACTTGTCTTTGCAATATAGTAAGGGAGCTCTGACTGACTTTAGATGACAAATTACCCCAGGAAATGATTGCTGCTTCTCTGTATCAGCTCAAATGGAGAAGTTGGCACTGCAATCTCAGTGAAGCAGCAGAAGGCCCTCTCTTGTGCTAGGAATAGTAATATTAATATTCTAGGCCTGCTCGGGCCAGGTCAGGCAATTTTTCCATCCTAAACAAAGTGATAGTTTGCTCCCTGTCCTGTTCTGATCTCTTGGCAAGAGACACACATTGCACTAGTAGGACAATCTGGCACTTCATGATGGTCCACCGCACAGGACCTGGAGCGGACAGAGAACTGTAGTACAGGGTCTTTCAGGCAGGACTCTGGAACAGCTTTGGGGTGAGCCTGTTGGACTCTGAGACAGTGCTGAATGACCTAGTCTCACAAAACTGTATGCAGCACTTCTAAATCTTTGAGAACACTAATTTTTGCTGGATTCTTGTACACATTATATGCTTTAATCTGCAATTTCTGTAGCCAATTATCACTCCCCACGCAACCATGTCCATCAATAGACCCCCACTGAGTAAGGGACTGTGCTACTTTAACAAACAACTGCAGTTGTTTAAATGTTAGTCATCTAAATGATTCAATCTGGAAATCCCATCAAGTATTTTTCATTTTATATGAACCACACACTTCTTGTACTAATCCCTCACTCTTCATAACAGAAGTGTAGTAATCCGGCTCAAAGGCCCAAGAAAAGCAAGTAGCTCAATTTACTTGAATATAGGAGAAGCCAATATAAGCTGTGTGTGACCCAAAATAAGCAATCCGAAGAACCTCAAATAGGAAGCTATCACCAGTATCACAAAACTACCCCATATTTGACATGTGCTTGTAGCCGGATCTAAGACACTTCCCGAAAATAATGCTTCTTTCTGTCTAACTATTCTATACTTCCCCGGTGATCCTTCTGCCAGGTACGCTTATATAGCAGTTCTTAGTGCTTGAACATCTGTGGAAGATTACATACATTAATGACTAAAACATGTTTTTAACTTTTTTAATTATAATGTGTTATTATGCTTTTTTGCATCTTTTATGGTTTTATGAAGCCGAATAAACAATACATTTCACTGACTAAATAAGTCGAGGTTGAGACCCTGTTTGGAACCCCTCAATATTGTTGGAAGGAAAGTAATGTGCCCTGCACTATCTCGGGGGAATGTATTAAAACAGCTAAAAACTTTACTCATTTGTCTTACGGTTGATTCCTGATAAGGGTGCGGTGTAACACTCTCTTCACATAATCAATCAATCAATATCTCTACGGTCATCATTTATTTATTTATACTAATTAGGCTGAGGTGCTTAATACTAGTCCTCAATGGACTCTAGGACTTGGAGACTATAAAAATAATCACATAAGATTTAAATGATGCCTATTTAGAGCGGATAATACATTTATCTTATATGGATAGCTTCAGCATTTGTGGGCCAACTTAAGAAATCTCAGTTGTAAACTAAAGCAAGCAGTGGTGGAGTGACTGATAGTACAAAGAGATTCTGTAGCATCCTGTCAATCACATCCACTAGTAACCCCCGTAAGGTGAACAGTTGATTCTGAATGTGGAAATTCTAAATAACCTTGGACAATTCAAAAAATGGAGCATGCCGAATCTCTTCAACCCTTCTCATTCAGCAAATTTGGTTGGTTTATTGAATTCAGACTTTTCAACTGAAGTAAGCAATCATCGTTCAGAATGCTTACAGACTGACAGACTAATTTACATTACACTGAAAGGCAATTGAAAGGGTATAACCCATTGCTCACTTCGAATTCCCAGCTCTCTAGCATTGCATGTGAAATGGGTTAAAGTCTCAACAATTTTAATTGGTCAATTAGAATTCAGATTGGTCCTTCAAAAATTCATTGAAAAACATTATTCAAACTGCTCAAAACACATATTCATTTCGCTCAAGAACACTAATCATACTAATCATACAGACCACACGTTCTGCAAATAAAAATGTGAATGGTCCAAATTCTAAATAGTTTAAACTGCGAATAACGTTATAGTACATCTTGTTTGAATACCAAGACTGTATTAATTGTGATTCTTTAAATCAAGATAGTGGTGATACTGGCTAACGATTATCAGCGAGGATTCCTAGGAGAAGATACTATTTCGATTGTCAAATAGTTTTATGAAAATGTAATATAATTTTGTGACTTGTAGCACATATTTCACATTAGTGATATACATTTTGCTAGTCTAACTTTTCAAATGTAAAAAAGGTGTACTTTGTGTTTTAACATTAAACAAGTTGACCTAATCTGCAATCACACACTTTTTTGAGTCAGATTCTTGAGCAACTTAGAAGCAAACAGATTTTATAAAATGATTACAAGCAGGTCTTGTCAGCTGAAATAAAAAGGTAGACGCATGGTAAATCCGCAACCAATTATTGTTAAAATCAATAAATTTACATATTTAAAAATGCACTGTTATAGTAGCAAATAATGTTGACTTAAAATTTAATAAACCAGTGTGCTAAGCACAATAACTTGAATATTTAAGTCTTACCTGATTCCCTTGTTTAAAGCAATGCTGTGAAAGGAGAGACGGGATATGGCAGATATGACCTAGAAATATAAAGAACACCACATTTGTAATCCATGAACAAAATACAGTGCGTAACAAACTGCCATATTTTACAAGAGAAACATGCAGTATCCTGGTAAAATGTCAACTATACATGTCACTGCAAAGAACACAATTCTACACCCTATGATCTTGTTATATTGGAATTTGAAGTTAATTATTGCAGCTTTTGTCATGCTGAAGGTGAGCCAATCCTCAAACTAGCCATCGCTGCCAAGGGTTTGAAATGGCTGAATCAACATTAAGACTGTAATGGGCAACTCCTCATGAAAAAAATGACAGGTTTGAAATTTCATAAAGAATAGCAAATTTTTCTGAAAAGGTCAATAGCTTTACGCTATTTGCTGTAACATATTTTATCTGAGAACTATTAATTAGACCCATGGCATTCTTTGTTAAGCTGCCGTAATGCACGTAATTTCACATCACTCTTGTTATTTGAAATTCCCAAAAGTACATTATTACACATCATCATCTAGTGGGCCAATTCTGAAAAAAAATACCTTGACTGCACAGTAACAATGCAAATGATGGAACAAGAACGGCTGAAGTTCATTGTGTTTTTTTTTTGCACTATGTTTCTTTAAGCTGGAAAGGCATCCTTGTGTCCAGAGTGGATATGAGTACACATTCCATGCCAAAATACAATGCCACATTCTAGTTTTGCATTTCATGTAATTAAGCATTATTCTGTCAAACGTTCCCATAATTACAAAAAAGCAAATTACACAGATTTTCTACACAGAATACTATTAATTACATATCCTCCATACCTCTACTTATATTGAAATGTTCTTGTTAGTTACTATACTGCACTGTTTCCCAACCTTTTGACTTCTGTGCCCCCCACCCCCAACTTTATCATTACTGGAACCCAGAGACCCCCACTGAATCATTATTGGAATCTGGGGGCCCCAAACTGAGTGCCCCAAACTGAGTCGTTACTGGAAGCCAGAGACCCCAGCCGAAACACTGTTGATGATTTGAAAAGCAAAACAACACATGCACAAATGATACCACAAATGATACCACATTTTAATTTGCAAACAAATATAAATAAATTAATTTAAAAGGAAGGTTGCAGTTTTTCTAAATTCAATTGAAGCCACACAATGTCCATACTATATTCTGTTTGATGCATCTGCACTGCTCCCACCAATCAATCTGAGGATACTAATTTCATTTTTAGCCTCCCATTTCAAATTCCTTGACATTTACAGTAAGTTTCAAATTGTTCAATTGTACATTTAGCCACTTTATTTACATATACTTTAATATTCTCTTGATATTATTTAATTTTCTAAGCAGTCGCAGACCCCCTAAGCATTACTTTAAAAAAACAATCCTTACTCATTAGGATAAATTTTGGGTTCATCTATCCCACTTTAGTCGCCTATAAACCCTTTGGTGCTAATCTGCTCACTAAATAAAGGCCTTTCAAAATAAAAAGAACGTTTAACAGATTTCCCCTCCAACTCTCTGAAAAAGGCACCACCCTTCAGCAGATTGCAAATAAGAAATACAGGCAGATTCTAGTCATTTGCTAAGGGTGGCGAAAGAGTCTGGAAGATAGGTGAAAAGGTGTTGAAAAGGCCTTTTGTAATGACGGCCGCAGTCCACTGCTGCCGAGTGAGTGGGGTGAAGTGTAGATTTAACCACTGGTTCTGCTTTTTCAGTCTTTGCATGAATAGAATTTTAGTTTTTTTGTGGTTTTAGAGTGTGGAACTTCAAGTCCCAGAATGCAGAGTACTATAGACTTTTTAGTCAGTAGTATCTCCATGAAAGTACCTTTTTGCCATTTTTCCAGTTGAACTCCGAGAGCTCTGAATGCAGCCTCCTCCAGGCGGCTATCCCTGCCTGTGCTGTTGAGCCGGCATAGAAGTACCCCTTGAATTTTCCATGGTGAGATTACTGCCTGTGCTTCACTGTTTCGAGGTGTTCTCTACAAGAAACGTTACAGATTCGATAGACATTGGGACCCAAATGTCCACCAAAATCAAGTACTCAGATTGTGGCCAGTTAATCCTGGTTGACATATTAAAGAATGTCCTTTGAATGTCTTCTCAGTGGCGATGGAGGAGGTTCCTCCATTGCAAAAGGACCTTCAACAGTGGGTGAAGCTGGGGCCACCTGGCCTGGGCCCTACTCTTAGCAGGCCCTGCACGTGCAACATTCCAACATGTCAGAACATCAGTTCTTCTGGAAAATGACCTTATTGGTGGAACCACAGTGTGTTAGTTCACACTCAGGAATAGAGGTGGCTTGCAGGAGTCAGTCAGGATCATGCTGTTTTGTAAGAGTGGGTGGGGGGACAGTGATGTGGGGTGGCTCACCCTACAAAAGTAGGAATACTGCAGTGTATGCACTGTGTTTAGTGTGACCGTGCAGTGTGTGGCTGACTCCTCAAACTAAACAAACAGCAACAAAGCCTATTGTTTCACTTTTGTGTGACAAAAACTATTTCATTGTTTACCAACAAAATAGTGCATTGGCAGGGGAGGTGGATTGTTTTGAGAGGGAAGACGGCGGGGGGAGGGGTTTTGGAAAATGTTACTACAACACACCTCTTTAGTTTGTGAATCCTATCTAGCACAGTTAAAAAAAAGTGTGTGTGTGTGAGAGAGAGAGAGAGAGCATGCGCAGTGCTTCAAGCTGATGTTCCATCCATGTATAAACACACTCCTTATACGTGTATCCAGTTGGTATATATTAAGGCCTAAGTTGCCTACTGTAGATGTATATGAGCAGCCTATAAATCCCAGATTTGAGGCCTTGTAGATGGATTCGGCTGTTCATCCTTTCTAAGTCGATATAATTCCTCGGCTAAGGTGCCCCACCAATGTATTTGGTTTCACTGAAGCCTGTGTCCATACTGGAATACAATGTAGTTTTGCAACCACTTCTTAAAGTCTGCAGTGGTGTAGCAGTCACTCTCCGCCCTCACAAGCTCTGTGATTAAACTCCTTCTCCTCGCCGCCCAGTCTGCCCAAGACCCTGCCCTGGCATCCTATGACAGCTTGAAACCACGCAGTATCGTATGGCCCCATCTGCCATACACGTTTCTTTGCTTTCCATGTTTAATTAATTTGACTTAAACTCATCTATTATATGAATATCCGCAAATAGCATCACAGTTTGCTCCTTTCCCAGAAGCAAAAATGAGCATCCAAGCCTCAAACGTGCACTATTGAAGGGGTGACTTGACCCCCTAGATTGCAACACCTGCGCAGAATGGAGAGCAGCACACAGGGTGGGTTTCAGTTCGTCTCCGCCAGCCCCTGCCCATCAACTATCCCGGAAACACATAGGGCTTTCACGTTACCCAAGTTCATGCATGAGTTAATAGTACAGTACAGATGCTTTCTGGTCTTTGTAGTCCTGACTTTAGAGAAACCGCGTATCCTCTGACTTCTTCAGCAACACACAGCCTCAACGAGCACATTGTTTTTAAGTTAACCCTGTGACATGGCGTGTACCAACCAGGAACGATGCAAGGCTTCTCAGCAAAGCAGGAAAAAATGAATTATTCCTCTAGGAGTGCTCCACATACACTGAAAGCACACTTTTTTTTAGGGCCATGGTATTAAAGGTATGTCCTGGAGGTCCCTGTCAGATTTTTCTGGATAATCACAGGCTGTGTAAATTAGCTCTATTCAAGCCCATTGAATGTAAATGGATCTTAAGTAGACATTTGGCATTAATCAGTGCCCTCCTGGTCTACGTTTATACTTAGCAAGTCTAAAGATCCTCTCATTCTCCACAGTATCCTTTTGAAACTCCTAATACGTGGCAATAATTTGAAATATAAATGTGGCCAGCCATGGCACTGAGAGTTAATGGTTGCAAGCGGGTGTGATCATCTCAAGATTAGATGCATTTGCTGCAGGGACATTTTAAGGATTTGGGGGCCCCAGTGCCAATCGTATCTTGTGGGGCCCTTTTCTAAACAATTTAAATTTATGATCTAGTTTCAGCTCTTTCATGCCCTCTTTGGCTAAGTCACTGACAGTGCACATGCACACTCCTCCAAATTCTAAATGTGTTTACATCTAACATTCAAGGGTAGTGACAAATGTTTTCAATATTGTAACACAGCAGATGTTAACCAGTATTGCTGTAAATAATCTCTGTGACATCCTCCCATTTCTGGGAAGCGAGATCCTCTTTTCATCTAAAAGACACTTTTTATGGATGCTACATGAAGCAAAACATTCCCCTGCAAAACATCTGTAATAGACTCTCACACATCACCCACATTAACAATAAATTAAAGAAAAACGGTATTTGAAACAATCTGTTTAAGAACTATTTCAAGGTCATCAGGACAAGGCTCTGAAAAACAGCTGGCTGTATGGGGGGAACAGAAAAGCTGGGCCCTGGTCCAGCGCCCATTGTGCCCATGTCTTAAAACATCTCTGATTTGCGGAACTACTTGGTAGGGATTATCACTACTCCAGGTTGTGGGAAGCGTGCTGGCAGCAGGGTCCTACATGCATTCCATGTTGTCTTTGGGTGTGTGCAGATATGTGCCTGTTGGCAGCATTTATCCACTGCTCACTATTTGACAAGAGAGTAAAGTAGCCACACAGGAAGCAACCGGGCTACACCTTCACTCATCTCTCCTCCTCCAGCGGAATGTTCCACCAGTTGTTTTATGAAGCCTCTGCTATTTCGTTGCCATGATTTGCAGTTTTGGCTGCTGCCAGGAAGGGGTGGGTAGACAGCGCGTGGAACGGGGGCACAGGGGGCAGTTAAAAAATAAATACATAAACTTACCTGCCGCCCCTCCTCGATCCACCGCTCCCACCAGCCGCCTCGTGTGCTTCCCTCCCTAACCAATCACAACACTTCCCTCATGCTGTTACACAGCATGAATGAAGTGCAGTGATTGGCCTGAGCGGGCAGAAATGCCGCTCAGGGAGGGAGTGAGGCACTGCGCTTGGTCTCCACCCGGCTTTAAAGTACAGCCGGGTGGAGAGTTTCTAAGTGCGCATGTCAGTTTGGCTAGCCTCAGACTGCCAGCCAAACTGACATAAAGCACACATACCACTCCTCCGCCACTTGATGGGGAGGGGGCTGGCCCAGCCCAGCCTACGAAGGTGGAAAAATAAAGGGATAGTAAAAACCTTTTATTATCCCTTGATTTTTCTGCTTTTCGTCAGTGGGGCGATGCTCCTCTGCAATAGCGGAGGGGCCGCCCCATATGGTTTGTTTCTTTACTTTGACTCATTCAATAGCCCTCTTTCTTCAACATGAAAGAGAAGTTTCACTTGTTTGATGTCGCGCAGTTCGTCCCTGGGGGGTTATGTCTCTACTGAATGAAGCCACAATAGACTACCGGTCACAGAGTATGCAGTACACATAGTGGCCTTCTGAAGCCACCTACATAGTAATCCCTCCTTTCAAGGTGAACTTGAGTAGCCAGACTTCCCCATTTACTAGCCCCATTCTACTGTCCTAAGTAAGTAACCACACTCAAGAATGCAATAGGACAGATGTTTTAGAGTCTCAGGGCTTGCACAAACTAAATCCTGGGAGTAATACACAAAGGAAATATTGATGAAGTATCCTGTAGTATGCTGTGCTCTCCTCCACCACAATAATTCAAATCCCTAATGAGGAACATCTTAAAGTTTTGCTTAAGAGGCTTCTCTTGTTTCCAATACCCAAACCTGTGGATTAATAAGTTTACACGTATTACAGTGGCAAGTGGCTCAGAGATGCAAGTGCTGCTGTGCATCTAGTGCGAGCTACAGGTCACGCATTCAAATCCCGTTTTAGGCAACCCACCCTATCATCCTACCGTGATCGGGAAATTGAGTACCATTAATTTAGGTAATAGTCACATCTGTTATTTGTGTGCAGAAATGTCATTATGTAGCACGATCTAAAAATGAGTTAGTAGCTACAATTGCTTATTAGCAACATTCAGAAAAGCCATTAAACGTACGTTGCATAAAGTGCTGCACGATAAAGAAGAATTTGGGAGGTAAAGTGGGCTAGTACTTCCATATCCTCGCCCTTCAATCTTAGACTAGGAGATCCCCATCGCAGTGCGGATTCTACACTAGCGAGTGCTTCATGGATCCCGTAAACCCTCTACACTGGCCTGGGTCCATCAATATCCAATGCCGTATCACCATGGGCATCTTACCCACACATTGGCAACCCTGTAGGATGTGGGAGTTAAGTTTCATCCATGCCTCTTAAGGCAGTAAACACTCACTCTCTTGTGGCCTTCCTTGATGACAAGACCTAGTAAAGAGGGCAAGCACTTTGTCTATCTGAATGCGCCAAGGACCTTGCAGATTTGCCCGTTAGAAAAGTTCTCATTCTATGACTGTCTACAACTTAGAGCCTTATGCTGGGCTTCGCAACTGCACATCACTAATGCCACTTCAGTTTAGCTAATGTCACAGAGTCCACAAGTAGCTCTGAAATGAGCAAAGGATTACGACTCGGAAAAGTCAAATCCCTTAAACGGAGTTAAATTCACCAAACGAGCAGAAAGCAACCGACTGACCTACAAAGCACAAGCCGCAGGCAGTGCTGCTCCGGGTACCATGATGGTTTTTTCTGGGATGTGAGGTGACAGTGGAAAGTAAACGCCAGGATTCAGAAGGCGGTCTTCCGCCTGCCTCCACCATCTGCCAAAAAAGCAGATCTGTCTTCTTGCAACAGCCTCAAGATCTTTTCCAGGATCAGATAAAATTTGGAAAAAAAAAATATCAAACTCAAAAAAATATTTCAGTTTTTGGTTTCATAAAAAAGGCTACAGATGGGACGCAGTACAGAAAATATAAGTTGCACGCTAAATAATTGTTAATAAGCAACTGTAGAAGAGGCAAGGATGCTTACTACTTAAGTTGGTCAAAGATATTCGCTTCCCACTTTTCCTGAGAACAGAGCTAATTCAGTTCTTCTGGGGAGCAACAGCAATTATTTTTTGCTCACATTTGTTAATACCAGCACATTTTGCATTTCTAAGCTCTTCCCATTTCGACAGATAAAATTATTGAGGCGTGGGCAGTTAAAGAATTTTGGTCAAGTTGATGGAGTTAGTCAACTTCCTGGGAGAGGAGTGATCAAATTTCCATGTTTATAAATTTGAAAAAAGTTCATTTGCTCATGGTCCATCCTTTGGGAGCATTTGACTTTCAATCCAAGAAAATTCAAGCCAATAGGCATAATGCTAGTCTGAATTACCTATACTTTACAATCAATTTGTGTGTTTTTAAGCGCTATGTATACCAACAGTTACATCACAGTGCTGAGTTTGGTAAAAGAAGAAAATACAGTCAAATAAGGTAGAGGAACTTAAAGGCCCATTAGATAGGCGAGTAACTGGGTTGAATGTTATTTAGTTGTGACACTTTAGCAAACAATATCGCAGCCAATAGGATTTTGTTTGGTGTCACAATAGCCTACGCTAGTACATTACAGCATCAGCATACTATAAACATCATTGAAAACTAATAAATGCCCCCGACCCTGCCCTTCTCTCCTTTACGTGACCCTTTTCCTTCTAGTACTCTTTTAGATTGTTTTTCTCCTTTCGACTGAATTTGTAGTTGCAAAATTTACAAATCACCTTGTCAGTGCGCTGGACACAGTTACACAATCACAGCATGATGAACGAGATGAATTAACTAGATGCAGGCGAGGATGCGCTGGAGGTCCAGTATTAAACAGCTAGGAGGGAACATTATCAAAAACAGGTTTGGTATGGGGTGATAGAAAATAGGGACAGGGAGCCCAAGATCGAAAAAGCACCCTAAATTGCGAGGTAAGGAAGTTAAAGACCATGGATACGGTTATACACAATACATTGACAGCAGAATTTGAGAATGGTGGCAGCAGCCAATGAGAAGTCACAGTCAAGATGTGAGTGGCCAGAGTACAAATAGGGTTTTTGTGTTTGAAATAAATAGAGTTTTCTGCCTTTGCCCCTTTAGCTTTTTTATGATTTTGTATGAAAATGCAGTTTTAATTTTTTTGCTGAAAACCAGTTCTAGGATTTTTCTGACGCACGTAATTCACAGCCAAATGCCATCCGCCAATGAGTTACCTGTGATGAAATCCCAACCTAAGGAAAGTGCTGTTTAAATTTCTAACAAGATTGTCCATTTCTATGGCCCTCAAGCTTGACTTAAATTTTTCCCATCCTTGCCATGTAATTCATCCGTCCAGTCTGCAAAACGTGGTAATGGGCAGAGTGAGTGGTAACATGGGTGTCAGAAAGGGGCAGACAGCAACCTAGAAAAAGCTGAAGTGTGCATCTGGTGGTCACTTTCATGTTTTGATCAGGCTTTCCCACCAACCGGTGTGGGTTTCTTTTTAGGTCAAGCATTCAAGCGCTCTGGCCTGTTGTAATCTATCCATGCCAATCACTATCACTCGTTCCTAGGTTTGCCTTTCAAAAATCCTTTGTGATCATTGGTAAATGCTCTATGTTTGTCCTTCCTCAGGGCAGTTTTGTTACCGCCTTGGCCATTGACCCTGTTACATGGATAATTGTACATTTGCTGATACGTTTGACAGCGAGCAAACTTCTTTTTCCTTTTGTGTCTCTCCTTCACACTCATGCTTATGGCAGCTGTGGCACTTTGAATCGGCTCCCTTATGTTAACTGTTTTACTTTTCATTTTCAATTTATGTGGCAAGAAAAGTCCAGTTAGGAATTTACAACCTAATAGTTCTCACTTGAGCAAACGCGAAACCCATTGCATTGCAAATGCTTTATTTTTTATTTTTTAGGGGTACCGCCATACTCCAAATGACCCTTATTCTCCTTTTTAAAATGGGAAATCTCCCCCCCCCCCGCTCCTTGCCTCACTCTTCCCAGAAAGAGGGTGCTGGAGCCTTGGTAATGACAAAGAAAGAATGCAGGTGTAGATCAGAGGGGAAGAATGTCAAAAAGATGACGGCAAAAAAATACTTTCTCAGAAATCCATTTCATTTTTTTTTTAAATCCAATTAAATCAATCATTATGGTTAAGATATCATGGTTTAGTTATGTTTGGCTTTAGGTACATATTCTTCAAATGAGTGAAATGGCAGAGTCAAACTTGCATGTTAACAAGCATTGATAAAGTCAAGAGTTTGGTTTGCATTTTCATTCCTGCTTAAAAATTAGGTAATGCTGCTGCTGTGAAAAAAACAATTTTAAACAAGCATTTGCAATGCAGTGGCTCCTGCATTTGCTCGACTTAGAGCTATTAGCGCTGTAAATTCCTAACTGGACTTCTCTTGCCATATAAATTGAAAATGAAATGAATAGCAAGTGTGGGCGTGGTTAAAAGCCCACAGGGAGATTACAACAGGCAAGAGTGCTTGCGAGCTCGACCCTAAAAAGGAATACTTTACAGGCGAAATGCAAATATGAGATAAAGAGTTTGTTGTGTGATAAATCAGTGTACTTTTGAGATTTATACTAGTTCTTCAGGCAATGCAATGTAAGCAGTCTGAAGGCGGTGGAACAGTAAACCAAACAACCATCAGTCTCAGGTGAGAAGAGTACACATTTGTGAGGAGCTAAAGCCCATTCAATGTATATTTTATGCATATTTAAAAAAACTGGTAAAACTAGGGCTTCCAGACAGCGGTGCTGGTATGTCAGATCTAAAAATAGCTCCAGTTAAAATTGCAAATTGTGCACCTGGGTGTTCTGTGGATGTCACTCTTATGCATGGATAACTCAAAGGAGATGTTTTGTTTGTTAAAACCCTCATTGTTGAGGGACGCTAACCGCCATCCCAGGGGCTGGTGGGCCACATTGTTCAGCAAAACTCAGTTCAGAGAAGGAAGTGCTGTAGGACAGGTTCTTCTCCATCCATCTACTACTCTCTGTGCCGCTTGTGTACGTGCCAGAGGTAGGGCAGTCATGAGTGGCTTGGAGGAATGCCACGGGTCAACAGCCATTCTATAACAATGGGTAACGAAAGCCAGCAAAGACAGGAGGTGGCCGGGCTTTGAAGAAAGAGATGTTTAAGGAAGTAAAACCTCACTTAGGTACTAGAGGACAGCTAAAATATAGAGGGGCTACTCCTCGGTTCATGTGCATAACCCCTCAGCTTTTACTTACTGCTCGACTTCAGCTCAGTATTGCAGATCTACTGGCAGAGCCCTCCCCTGCGCCCATGTCATGACAATCACCTTCGGATTCTCCTGCTTTTTCAGCCAACCACTACTAACATGGTGTAGTTTGCATTGTCTGATGAGGAGAAAATGTGCAAATACCAGCAGTTTGCTTAGCATTGTTGGCTGGGAAACTGAACTGTCTTCCCTTGCAATATGGTGCGCCCTGACAGCTGTGCATTCACCGTTAGTGAGTGAGTTAGCACCCCAAGTGGGTAGCACTGGTCAGAGGAGCTGTGGTTGTGAAGTGTGGTTGAGACACCTTATAGCTCACATGCCTCTGCAAATATCACACAGCTCTGTCCTGTCAAACCACTGTGTTATTGATTTTCTTGATAAGCGTTCATGTAGCATTTCATGGCCTCTTGGCACTAGCGGCTGAATTAGAGGCAGCCCAGACCAGTTGCTTAGCATTTTATTTTATTGAGGCATGAGTTGGCCTTCAATCGTGTCCTACGTGAGGGTCTTTTGGGGCTCTGATATCAACGGGAAATAGTATTAGATTGGGGAGGGGGGCTGAACTGAGAGAGCTCTGCATCAATGCAGCTCTTTCAGTCACTTGGAATTCAGGCAGTAATACGGTGCACAGAGTATCAAATGTATCGAAAACCATATTGTGCTCAACAACATGGCTTTTCATGAGTGAATAAGAAGACCACCTAACACCTGTGACCATGCTTCCAATGCCATGCCTTCTTTCTTTTTTTTTTTTTTTTTTTACAAATAACTGCATGCTGGTACTTTTATTCCAAGTAATTCAGTGCGAGTGGCCCAGGATGCTGACTCTAAGAATGCTTGTGTTTGTTAAATGAAATCTGGTGATAGAAACAATGCATCCCGTTAACAGCCATTTGGTGACCCTAAGCTACCCTGCCTGTGCTAGAGTCTTGGCTGCTACGTACATTGCTTGCTACTGCTGAGAGTTGCCAAACTCCTCAAACATCTCTTTTGGAGGTGCCATTCTCTTCAGCTTAAATGTGTCTGATTACCTGAGATGAAGTGAAAAGCACTGCTCAGCATCCAGTATTGTTCTTATTCTTCTGTGGCCTGTGTAGAAGACTGGGATTGCAGTCCACCCTTTGTGCCTGGCAAAATTCAGAAAAGCATTGCTCCTCGCCAGAAATCAAGGAATTAGATCAGGATATGTGCATTATAAGGAACATGCAAAAAGGAAAGTACAACTGAAGAACCTGGCCCAATCACATCCCTCTCTTTGGAAGCTTTTATCTCTTCAGCCATACTTCCCATTCCCAGTTAGCCGTAACGGGCCAGTCTTGGCTTTCATCCTTCTAAGGTCTTTTAAATGAACTCCATGCAGTATGGGATAACAAACAGAACATAGTAAAAAAGCTGGGAAGTGGCAAACATATTTGGTATCTACAGTAGTTTTACTTAAAAAGGCAAACATTTCTTGTTGGTATGACAAATATGATCAAAGAATCAGCCCTGGCATTTTTTCCTGATCTAAAAAACACATTAATGTACAGTTCCAAAAAGATGTCAGTATGACAAAGTGTTTCCTGTTGTAAGTGTGGGTTTAGGGGTGGAAACATGGGTGTTGCCAGGGAGGGGCAAAGCGTGGCCATTGTGGTAGCAGTGAACAAACAGATGTGGCAGCTGTGAGGGCACTCACGAATATTTCCAGCACCTCAACTCTGCTGACAGCCCACCCTGAGCACAATCTTTAGGAGCCAGCACAGAGGGGGCGGGATTAGGATTGAATCCCACCTGCATTCTGGGATTGGTATTAATCTCATCAAAGTTATAAATCTACACAAGTGTACGAGTGTACCAACGACTTTCAATACTTTTTCATGCGTCAGAATTAGCAAGCGTGTTTCGCGCTCTCCTGCTGCTGAGCGGTGGGTGGCGAGCGCCGGCCTGCCCCCTTCCAGCACGCGGTGGACGAGGCCTTGTACGTGCCTTGGACGTCGAGCACGTACGCACGGCGCAAGCACAACACTCAGACATCGCTGCCCGAGGTCCAGCACACATGTGGCTCCAGCTGTGGCAGGAAGAAGCAAAGCTTCACTTTTCTTCCCAACTCTGGCGAAATGCATGATGGGATGACGGCCTAGCCATTCCTTACCTGCAGGGTGCCCAAGTAACACTTCAGAGCGACTATAGAGGAGTCCGGCTATGGTACTAAACTATCATCATGGGATGACAGCCCAGCTATTCCTTACCCAAGTAACACTTCAGAGCGACTATAGAGGAGTCCGGCTATGGTACTAAACTATCATCATGGGATGACAGCCCAGCCATTCCTTGCCTGCAGGGTGCCCAAGTAACACTTCAGAGCGACTATAGAGGAGTCCGGCTATGGTACTAAACTATCATCATGGGATGACAGCCCAGCTATTCCTTACCCAAGTAACACTTCAGAGCGACTATAGAGGAGTCCGGCTATGGTACTAAACTATCATCATGGGATGACAGCCCAGCCATTCCTTGCCTGCAGGGTGCCCAAGTAACACTTCAGAGCGACTATAGAGGAGTCCGGCTATGGTACTAAACTATCATCATGGGATGACAGCCCAGCCATTCCTTGCCTGCAGGGTGCCCAAGTAACACTTCAGAGCGACTATAGAGGAGTCCGGCTATGGTACTAAACTATCATCATGGGATGACAGCCCAGCTATTCCTTACCCAAGTAACACTTCAGAGCGACTATAGAGGAGTCCGGCTATGGTACTAAACTATCATCATGGGATGACAGCCCAGCCATTCCTTGCCTGCAGGGTGCCCAAGTAACACTTCAGAGCGACTATAGAGGAGTCCGGCTATGGTACTAAACTATCATCATGGGATGACAGCCCAGCCATTCCTTGCCTGCAGGGTGCCCAAGTAACACTTCAGAGCGACTATAGAGGAGTCCGGCTATGGTACTAAACTATCATCATGGGATGACAGCCCAGCTATTCCTTACCCAAGTAACACTTCAGAGCGACTATAGAGGAGTCCGGCTATGGTACTAAACTATCATCATGGGATGACAGCCCAGCCATTCCTTGCCTGCAGGGTGCCCAAGTAACACTTCAGAGCGACTATAGAGGAGTCCGGCTATGGTACTAAACTATCATCATGGGATGACAGCCCAGCCATTCCTTGCCTGCAGGGTGCCCAAGTAACACTTCAGAGCGACTATAGAGGAGTCCGGCTATGGTACTAAACTATCATCATGGGATGACAGCCCAGCTATTCCTTACCCAAGTAACACTTCAGAGCGACTATAGAGGAGTCCGGCTATGGTACTAAACTATCATCATGGGATGACAGCCCAGCCATTCCTTGCCTGCAGGGTGCCCAAGTAACACTTCAGAGCGACTATAGAGGAGTCCGGCTATGGTACTAAACTATCATCATGGGATGACAGCCCAGCCATTCCTTGCCTGCAGGGTGCCCAAGTAACACTTCAGAGCGACTATAGAGGAGTCCGGCTATGGTACTAAACTATCATCATGGGATGACAGCCCAGCCATTCCTTACCCAAGTAACACTTCAGAGCGACTATAGAGGAGTCCGGCTATGGTACTAAACTATCATCTTGGGATGACAGCCCAGCCATTCCTTACCCAAGTAACACTTCAGAGCGACTATAGACGAGCCTGGCAATGCCAAAGTATCTGCTTGTTATAGAAAATTGTAACAGAGGTAAAGACCCATGTATCTTGTGAATGAATAATAGAGATCGCGCCAAGTGGTCATGGGTTTAAATCCAGGTTAATAAAATGAGTATCAACCAGTTCTGTAACCAAGTTAATTTGTCTATCAGTGGCGTCAAGATCCCCATAGATAGGGGACGTGC